>NW_019473061.1:0-1672 GCF_002814215.2 Seriola lalandi dorsalis
TCAGACAGAGTACAATGTGGTTTCATGACTGCAGGGGGATCAACTGTCCGTGTGTCTCAGAAAAACCTGTTGAAAGCCACAAACATTTTGAAAGAATTTGATGATTGTTCTATTCCTGCAAAGGCAACGCAAGGAGCAGATGCTTTCTTCAAAGACTGTGACAATATGGACAGTAGCAATGGAATCCGTGATAAAAGTGTAGAACCTGTGAGAGGGAGTCGCAGTGAGAAGAAACACCTTTCAAAATTTAAACAACATCAGAGGGTGACAAACACCTCTGAAGAGAGTGGAAGTGGGTGCGCTGAGTTTGAAAATTTGAGTGTGCGACCAGTTGTCAACCATGAAAACTCGCTGCATCATGATGATGTGGAGATTCCCAAAGGTGTCTTGAAGAACACACCAGACTCTCCAAATGGAAACCCGCCTTTGATGGCAACGCCACTTTCTTCCCCATTGTGCACAATATCAAAGAACATCGGTTCCTCTGTCTTCAGTGAATTTAGCAGCAGTGGTGGTAGATTCTGTACCGCCAGTGGAAAAAAAGTATCTGTGTCGGATGACGCAATAAAAAAAGCAAAATCGCTATTGAGTGAAAGTGCTGTCTTTACGGACACAAACAAACAACTGAAACAAAAAGAAGACCGTTTGCCACCACAGAACAGTGGAAAAGGAGTTGCTATTTCATTTGCAGCCCAGAAGAAAGCAAAACCTCTGTTAAGTGAATGTGACGGAGTTGAGGACAAAATCAGTGTAAAGCCAACACATGCCAAGATACCAGATTCTTGTTCATCACTCAGGAATGGTGGATTTCTTGCAGCCAGTGGTAAGCCTGTGGCATTTTCTTCTGAGGCCCTCCAGAAGGCAAAAGCTCTCTTCAGTGACATCAGTTTCAGTGCAGAGATCCCAGCTGTTTCGGACACAGGGAAGAGTGATAAACACAAAGATACTCGAATAAATACAGAAAAAGTACATTGTGGTTTCACAACTGCGGGGGGAGCCAAAGTCCGCGTGTCAGAGAAAAATCTTTTGAAAGCAAAGAACCTTTTGAAAGAATTTACAGATGGGGAGAGTCATGATTCAAACTCATGCTCAACAAGCCCACATGACGCCCATAAAACAGATCCATCAAAAGTGAAAGATATGAAAAGTTCAAATTCTAATGTCACCACAGCCAGAGACAAGGACATGCCTGCGAGGGAAAGTGCCCCTGAGGTGGTCAAATGTGTTCAGTCTATGAAAGAGACTTACCATGAAAATGAAACTCTACAAAATTCAAGTGCACATGGTTCTGTTTCGATCAAAGAAAAGGCGCTTAAAGAGGCATGGAAGTGTAAAGAAGGCAAAATTACCCCATCATCGGTGGACAACCTCCATGACACTCCCGGAGCTGAGATGGCAAATGTGTTGGACAATGAAGTAAATCATACAAGCAGCAGAGAGGGACCGAAGCTCAAAAGGTCAGAGGAGTCTTCAGGTCTAATATTACAGTCACTTAATCTCAGTGGCTGCACTGAGACCCAGCAGAAGTTTCTGGCCCAGGAAGCTCTTGACTGCACTAAAGCTTTGTTAGAGGATGAAAGTCTAGCTGGCCAGAGTCTCTCAGTGACGTTAGAAAATGTGCCACAGCGAGATGACCCAAAATCCAACAACAGATCTGTAGAGGAACAAAAAG
>NW_019473062.1:0-1671 GCF_002814215.2 Seriola lalandi dorsalis
TATTTTAACAGCTCCCACTGCAAAGTCTGGAAAGGGATGTCTCTGTGTTGCATTTTTATTCTTATTTATAAGTTTTTGCGTTTGCTGCTGATCTGGGCCAGTCAATTGAGACAACATGTATGTGATACTGAGCTATAGACCGTTTGCAAACTTAACTTGACAATGTAAGCTGGTGAGAGCAAATTACTACCTCTGTAGTCAGCCAATATTTGATCCAACATCCATCACTGCAGTCAAGGAGACTACATGAACTAAATTGGTCAATGTTATAGCATCAATATTCTCTAGCAGTGCTGCAGGAGGTATAGGAATACAGATTCTACTGCATTTTGTGGTCTAATGACATTGTTAGGATCAACATTTTTATTCCCATCAGATACCAGTCCTGTTCCGGATTTTAAGATACTGTACATACAGAACTTTTAAAATATCCTTACTGGATGCCTGAAGCTTTATTGACTTCAGTATGAAATGAAAAGAATGAAAAGTATTCATTTGAATTGATTTGTTGGCATCTACTGCTGCTGCCTGAAATACCTTAGGCACTGTCGCAGAGACATACTATATCTTTGTCAAAGTGTCTTCTATATTTCCATCAAATGTGTTAGGTCTCACTGACAGGGCATGACTGGCTGGAATTTAACATTCATTAAAAATGAAGCACGAACATCCATAAATAATGAAGGTTTCAAGCAAACAGTGAGCTTGGCTAAAAATGAAACACCAGCATCCATTAATAATGACTGCTTCAAGTGAACAGAGAGCCAAATATGAGACACTGTGTGACAACTACTAAACTACTGACAAACAAAATCCAAATTAGCATCAATCTCTAAGGCGGCCACCACTGAGCTTCAGGTGTTCCAAAACCCACAGTAGCGCCACTGAAGCTAAGTGAGCTGCCAAAGCTGCACAGTACAGTGCCTATAGAGAAGTAATGCCTGAGGAAGCTCAGACAACAATATGGGAGAGAATATGTTTTGCTGCACAGCTTGATTTTGACTGAATGAAGCCGAGCATGAGCAACTTTAATTACTGCTTACACCCTGGCTGTTTGTGACTGTGTATTGAAGCAGCTTAGGACACACAAAGGGAGGCTGGGGCGATAGAGCACAGTGCAGCGTTTCGCAAACATCAATCACTGTAAAAGGCTGATTTAGTACAAATAGTGATTAAGGGAGAATCTTTAAACCTTTACCCCCATCTTTTAAATGCATGCTGGTAATTCATCCAGTTCAACTTTCCCTGCTGAAAACATATTTTACAGCCTAAAACGCTCTTTTCCCTTCCATAAAGAAAAGGTTAAACTTCAAAGAACTTCGCAAAGCTCAGGCCATCATGGTGTGCCACGTATTTTCCTCCTTTATATTTACCAAGATTAATCCAAAACACAGCCTGCAACTTTTTGCCAACTGAAGCTGACTGAGGTTATAATACCACTGAGAAACAACTAAGAACAGTGAACTACTGCACAAAAGTATGCCGTTTACTCAGCACCACCCCTCTAAGTTAATGCCATCAGTGAGCTCATGTCTACTTCTTGGTCTAATGAACAAAACATCAATAGATCAACTCCTAAAACTCTCTCACTCTTATTAAGTGATACATGTGAAAGAGACATATTCAGGAAATATTCAGGAAGTAACGAAAATGATAAGTAGTTGTGAGCAG
>NW_019473063.1:0-1397 GCF_002814215.2 Seriola lalandi dorsalis
GTAGATTTCTGTCAAACCTCTTCCCTCTGAGGTAGATGTAATACTTGATTTCCAGTTGTTAAACTGGTAGTGCTGCCTACTGGATAATGAAGGTATGTCAGAGTAACCAATGTGTTGCAATATGATGAAAGTCCACATGATGAGAATACAGAGCGTTGTGGCTCTGCTTTGTCTCCCCAGACCCACATCTCATCTATGTCATCCATTGCCATGGCAACTGGAGAGTCAGGGACAAGACAGGGTGGGGAGCCTGGCTCTGTGAGGGGAAGGAGGAGAAGAAGAAAAAAAAGAAAGAGGAGAGAACAAGAGAGTGAGGACAGAAGCAGAAAGGAAGAGAGAGTAACAGATGTGATGTGGCAGGACCTGACAGGTGAAAGCAGCTCGGTGTGTATTCGGGTCAGGCACACACACGCTGCTACAATGATCCCTGTCTTTTTTCCCCTGTACACAGTCAGAACATGCGCCGGTGCAGGAGATAACTGTGATTGTATTTCAGCATAAAGGTCGTTTATTCACTCCAGCGATATCTACTTGTCTAAGAATAGAAACCACGGCCTTTACAATGCTGGGTTGTTAATATGTCAGCTCAGCCTCACCGCCAGCCTCCACCCTGTGTGTGTGTGCATTTGTGTGTGTGTTGGTGCAACAGATGTGTTGGAAGTCTGTTGAGAGTGGCAGAGGGGGCACACTGTAGGCACTCCAGCATCCTGTTCTTAAATAAATCTATTTCACTCCAGTAACACTGTCTTCGCTGCACAGAGCTGCTGCGTGCAGACAGATCTCTCGGGGCGAAAAAAACTTACAACGGTATCATCGTTTCTGTCATCACCAACTGTCTGCAAATAAAATGTTGTGTGTGGATTACAAATGGAAACCTGTGAGCCATATGCTACTATACTACTATCCAACCACATAATAGTTTTTTTCCCCCCAGCTTGAACTGCTGTATAATGCAGTTTGTTCTTTCCTTCTCTTGCCTCTCATATTTTGTAAAACTACAGACATCTTGTGCATAGTATGTTGGTAACTGCTCATCAAGTCTCTCCCCTTTCTCTCTCACTCAGCCGTGATGAAATGACCCAGTTGCCCCTCGTCCTCCATTAGAGAGAACATAACTTATAAAGGCTTCACTGACTCACAGCTCACCGTCTTCACTATGACCCCGTCCACTTTGTCTTCACCTTTTACAGCCATAGTACTCAGTCAAGGCACTGACATGATGTTATCCAAGCACACATTTACATGAGTATTAGAGCCACTACTGGTAGCACATGTAGAAAAGAGAAATGGTGATTAAGAAAACTGCAACAATACAACAATTATAGGCTGCAGTTTGGATTTTTTTAAACTACTTTTTTCTTAATTCCAGGGCAATTTTTCAGCAAAGTTTATGATTC
>NW_019473064.1:0-1396 GCF_002814215.2 Seriola lalandi dorsalis
GCTCTCAGACATTTCATTTCATTCTCAACGCCGCACGTAACTGTGACATTGTTTGGGAACCCGTCTATATAATGTAAATAAGCAGTGGCCTCCAACAGCCCTTGAAAGCATAAGATATAATAAGTTAAAAAAATTGACCAAGGTTCTTTAATTTCTGCTTCACTTTTGCAATTATCTGAACTCTAATCTGTTTTACACCCACTGATGTATAATTAAGAGAAACAAATGACTGAATGCTGTAAATGTAATCTGCAGGTGTGTGCGGGCTGGGACTCCTCTCTCTGGGCTGAGGATATGGACAACAGTGAAGGAGACGGCATGATCCTGGCAGACGAGATGGACTGCAGGTCCCACAACAGCTCCCCAGTGAGGAGGAGAGCCCAGCAGAGGCTGAACAGGGTGAGGGGGGCTCTCAACCGCTCCTGCTCTGTCCCGGACTCCAACAACCCCCCCTGTCTTTCCCCTCCACCACACGGAGATATCAGTATACCGGTGTCAGACCTCACTGAGATAGGAGCAGACGAACACTCGAGCTGCAAGTCTATGTGGAGTAACAGACTTCAAAGGCTGAACCGGGGCAGGTCGTGTGAATCTTACCCTCATAGTAGCACTGAGGATTATGTGAACTCAGTTGTGGACAACCAGATGTCACAAGAGAACAAGGATGCTGCAGAGACTTTGTGCAGTGGAGAAACAGAGAGTCAGGAGTGCCACGAAAGTGAATCTGAATGTATCCAGGATTTAGCATCTTCCTGTCAGGACCTGGAAATGGACCAGGACTCTTCTGGGGACCAGCGCTCATCGAACAACAGCCTCTACATTCCTAATAACCACATGACCAAAAGCATGCTGTGCCTGAATGAAGAATCTCAGGATGAGGTTAGCCAGTGCAGTTGCATCTTAGATTTAATCACAGTTATGTCTGGTGCTGTTATAGAAGTCCACAAGAGAACTGGCTGCCTGTCAATAAGAGCAGCTTATGAAAGAGAAAGATTGAAACATGAAGAAGGTTTTTATGGTGGGGATGTAGGTCAGCGCAGAAATAGGAAGAGTTGGATTAAAATAATCTTCAGGTCCATGTTTTCCACAGCATCTCACAGTCTTCATCAGCAGATGGAATTTGCTCCATGTCAACATGTGACCTAAGTATAAAACCAGTAATGTGACAATTGGTCTTTTGGTAGGGAGACCAAGTTCTGGAAAAAAAAAAAAGGTAGGAAGTGGGCCTTGTGCTAAGTTTGTCTTCTGTTTCCTCTAACATCTGCCAGGACGTACACAGTATTAATGAAAGGAGACATACAGGGTGTTAGCTTAATGAAACGTCTGTAACATACTCACTTACACATCTCTTTTTGTCAGAACAGTTACTCAGAACCTTTACATGACTCTTCTGTAT
>NW_019473065.1:0-1671 GCF_002814215.2 Seriola lalandi dorsalis
GGAGTGTGAATGAAACACAGGACTATGAATGGTGGAATCAACATCATTAAATCATTAAATAATAAGTGAAGTAAATATTGGAAGAAAAGAAAAGATAGTCTTGGGTAAGATGTTATTATATAGTGGCTCCTTTTGAATGCTGCTCAAACTTTGAAATTTGGTTTGGTTCCCACCAGCAGTGGAGAAGATCACTGACTGACAAGATTTTTCAGAACTGATGCACAGCTCTCTTGTAATTTGAGCAAAAAAGTTAAAAGAAAAAAAACAAACAAACAAATAAAATGTGATATATGACCTGTCTCAAACAAGGCTCAAGTCACGGCAAGTTAATTTTCATAGTGACATGAGCAGAAACTAATGGCTGCCTGGATAGTAGGAAACCACATTCCCCAGACCTATAATGTATGCTTTGGAAAATGGTTGACAGTAATGTAAGGAGCAGAAATTAGCTACAACAGAAAAACACCAAAGCAAAAACACCACTCTAATCTAATAATCTGTACTCTCCACATGTAGACAATGATAGAAACAAAACCACTTTGGTGCCTTCATGGTGAATAAAGCTCTAATTACTTCTCCCTCACCCGCTATAGCTTTTATAGGCCTTGTAAGGCTCCTTCTCCTCTCCTTCATTCCTCTACTTCCTCTTTCCAGAGTGCTGGTGATTTCACTAATATCAGATGTCAGATAGCCCAGGTGGAGGAAAAAGAGAGTGGTCTTAGAGACAGGGTGAGTTATGTGGCTGTCTGAGGTCTTATTACCAGTGCACTGCCTACAGGCAGGTTACCCATTAGGGAATACATTGAGCATCGCTCATACATTAACTCAACTTAAACAGTTGATCGATACTGGATATTTGGTGAGTTCTCACAAATAGGAATCATTACATGACACTTAACCATGTGATACATCCTGCTGCTCCTCCCACATAGACATTGTAACCTCCTCTGATAAGGTCATCGCAGTACTGCAGCAGTCAGTGGTGCACTTTGAGTTTTTATTTGAACACTTTTATGTTTTATTTTGAAAAAAGAAAAGTGTCAAAACTCTTTAATAGCTGTTGTTTTCAGTATGCTTGTCTGTATATATTGCTGATTTTATGCATCAGAAAATAATCATTTCTTGGCACAGTGGGTCACAATTGAGTTTGTGGAGGTTGATGATTAAGATAAAAACACATTGTGGTGTATTGAGGTAAGTGACCTGCCGCTCTGCGCAGATAAGACTCCAATTAATCCTGGCTGAATTGCAGTAATGTAAAATAAAGATAATTACTAAATCACCAGGCTACATTGCTTTGATAGATTTTTGTTACTCAATGTTATTGCTGCAAGGAATAAGAAATTAAATGGATTATATCACAGCATTTTCAGATGGATTACAACTGCTTTTAAATAACCGCAAGAGCAATTTCATCAGCCCTGCAATTCGAGAAGCCACTGACAGGCACTGCATGATTCAAATTGAACTTGCTCTCATCATTTTAATAAAGCGCTTCAGTCTTCACCCCCAGCAGGCACACACAAGCACACACACAAGCACACACACAGAGAGACACATGCATAGACTATACAAATTGTACACACCATAGACTCTGTTTAATCTAGAAAAACAGACGCACATTTGTAAAATCTACAGAAAGCTGCTCCTATTTTCAAAACTTGGTTAAAT
>NW_019473066.1:0-1671 GCF_002814215.2 Seriola lalandi dorsalis
ACTAATACAGGTCTGACAAATGAACAGCCTGCCGATGAAGGCCACAAGATGTAGCTGAAGGCTTTGCATGAAATAGAACAGCATCATTTATAAACAGTTTCAAACCAGCCTGTGAATGTTTTTAACGTGTGTAAATAAATATTATTTATTAACTGTTCAAACCACCTCTGCATGACAGAAGATGTAATTGGTGACGTAATTGCTAGAGATTTGAGCCCTCTGGCAAATTACTGAGTAGTGAAAAAAGATTCCCTCGGTGAGTCAAGTAGAGAAAGTCAAACCAGAGGTAAACACAGCATGATTGCTATCAGCAGCATTAACTAAAATCAGTGAGCTGGCACGTTGCTTTCGCTGTGTCACCACAGTACAGCATGTACCTTGGGGAGAACTGTGCTGAGAAAGTTCAGAGTCATGAAGGCAGCATCAGATTCAAGGTTGTGTGAGTGTGAGTTATCTGTGCTGTGTGCGGCCTGCATAAATCTGTCATACGGTACAGTACAGTCATCCCTGCTTAATCGTTCAGGCTGAAGACAAATACAGGGGAAGTAACTGAGGCAAGTGTCCAATAAACCTTCTCCCAATCAGGCTAATCTGTCCGGACCATTTATAACTGAATATGAGGAGCATTTTTAAGGTTTTACTGTTGGAGTTTTAGTTGTGCACTTTATGTGAGAAAGCATATTTTTATCTATGATGAGTGTTACTACACTTGAGTCCAGATGAATCCCATTGATTTCAAGCCTCAAGCCACAGCCTTCTGCCAATGACATTTCATTGTGACTGTGGGACTGATGATGAAAAGGAAACAAAAGGAAGGAGGGGGGAGGTTGAGTGCAGAGATGGATGGCTTCAAAATCCCACCCAAGCTAGAGCTACAACTGCTCCAATTATTGTTGGTATTGCAAATCCCTGGGCATCAAGTTGGACATCTCTGGTCACTCAGTTAATTGCTCATCAATAACCATCCTGCCTTTCTCCAGTCATTTTTTATCTATTCACAAACATTGTACAGGGCTTCAAAACCAGTCTAACTTGTGCTTACATGAAGGAGGTGTCTGAACGTGGTTTCTTTCCAGGAGTGGGTGGTGTTGATTGTGGCCTGACAAGAGCTTCGGCCATCATGGTAATACAAAAACAGTTCCTCGAATGGCCACTTGCAGCTGGCTCCAAAAGTGAGTCAGTCCCCATAGAATCCCATGTTAAAATGCCCAACTTAACAGCAGAAATAAACATGTTTACAGCCTCCTTCATGACAAATGTACAGGGGGGGATTTTCTCACCTGTTTAGATTTTATTAAGGCTTAAAGTTATGCATGATTGTGGGTGTGCTGCTTCAGGTGAGCATATGCTTGCCACAATCCAGCATGCACCCAAGTCTTGGTTACACACGCTCTACCACTTTGCCCAGTTTTGAATTAGCTGGGAGTTAGGCGGAGTCAGGCACTGCCAAGATGGTGATGTGTGGAACAGCCGACTCTGAGCTTCAAAACCACTCTTCAGAAACCTATGGGTGATGTCACGGAGGCTACAGCCATCTTTATTTACAGTCTTTGGTTATAATATGCCCTACATGGTAATAATACCTACCTCACTGTCAGAAAGTGATGCAACGGGCTGCTAGCTTTTTAGCATCCAAACATCAGTACAAGAAAAGATGTGACTGAGACAAGA
>NW_019473067.1:0-1395 GCF_002814215.2 Seriola lalandi dorsalis
CATTGGGCCTATTTCCAGTGAATGGTAATTTTCTGTGAAACTTCAAAATCCCTTTACAGTTTCTGAAAGAAGTGCTAGCTGTTGGTGCTAGCTCTTTTAACTGACTGGGAAATATGCTTATTCACTTTCTTGTCTTGTCATTTGATGAAAATATTGATACCATCTGTCAAATATTAAATTACTGCCCATTAGCTTAGCTTAGCGTAAAGACTGGAAGTGTCGTAGATAAAACTTTATAGATAAGTGAATTAATAATACAGATGAGATTTCTTTCAGTCATGCATTAGTATTCATTGTGTTGCATTTTTACAGTTTAATTTTTCCTTTGCCTGTGCCTGTTAAATGATTTTAGTACTATGTGATTAGAATTTGAATATTGTAGATCTGCAATGCAGAGTGGTGTCTGCGTTGATTGTGATCGATTGTGCGGTGATGGACTAGTAATGCCTCAGGATCCCGGTAGAGGGGAACCGTCGTTCAAAATAGATGAATGAACACGATAACTGCGTGTCGCTTCAGTCCTCATTATTTCCCTGTTTAAGGTAAAAACAAACATACTGTACACATATCACTGTAAATTTGACAAAACCTTTTCCTGGTAACTGTTGTCTACTGTTTTCCATTGTTTGATAAATTTTGTACTTCGTCGAAGTGCAAGCTGAGCTAGCGTTAGCTACTGCTACTGCCTAACTGTTGTGGCGCTATTTACATGTCCACTGAGAGACTTTTGGTTGTATTGTGTATAAAGTCATTCACGATAGGTGAGTGAACATGAAAGCTGCCCGTCACTTAATTCTTCGCCTTTTCCCTGTGAAAGGGCACAACGGAGGAAGGTGAAAAACAGTTAGCTTAGTTTTGTCGGCAAGTAAGAAAATCTGTCTAGACGCACCTCTGGCAAGTACAGGAAGTTAATGCTACAGGCTAAAAGATAGTCAAGGTAATGACCCCTGTTAAACCAGAAGTTGAAGTTTTTTACACTTCTTTTGGTTTTTGTACGGATTAAACAGGTTATAACATTCTAATAGTTAGCATCAGAGGAGCAAGTTCGAATAGTTCGCTACCTTTGGACAGAGCTTAGCTAGCTGTGTCTCAGCCGTTATACTAAGCTAATTGGCTGGTGGCTGTAACCTAATATTTATTGGACAGATCTGAGTGGTATCAATTTCGAATAAGAATATTTCCCAAAAATATCAAACTATTCCTATAAAATTAGACTTGTTGTAGTTTATAACTGCAGTCCCACAGCAGGATGTTTATAGTGAAAGTAAGGCACAGTGACCAAATCAAGTTAATGCTTCAACATTGGTAAAAACCAGAGCATCACAATAAAACTGTCTAAAATGAACATTAATAAAAACCCATGGCGTTTTTTTTTTTTTTTTTTTTTAAACCTCA
>NW_019473068.1:0-1671 GCF_002814215.2 Seriola lalandi dorsalis
AGAGAGAGAGAGAGAGAGAGAGAGAGACAGAGAGAGAGAGAGGGTTGTTTTTCTCAGCAGCAGCACCAGAAAGCCTCAGAGCTGACAGTAAATTTGCTCATCAACCACTTTCGTTCCAGTGTGAGGTAAAAATTATCCAATATTTCACGGTCTGGCCCTTTGAAGGTGGCATTACTCAGCAAAGCTCAATGTGCTACGGAGCCGAAACAGAATAGTGTTCAAAACTAACACCTTATTTCAGCGGCTAGTTGCCGGCCGGTCCAGCCCCCTGCTTGAAGAAATTATGAAAAATAAGAAGCTCTTCTTATTCACTGTTGCATATGACTGAGTGTGGTAAACAAATCAAGTAAACAACCAATCCCCATGTTTCATTTCACTCTCCTTTATCCTCCTGTGGCAGTAAAAAGCCTGCTCATGCTTGTTGTCTGACAGCATTAAGGTGAAGGTTTATCTGCGCATGGACCTGTGGGAGCCCATTGATCTCATTAACACTATATGTGAAGAATATTATAAAATGATGAGAACTTCATAGGAGGTCAGCCGAGGATCAATATTAAATCCTATCTCATTTATAATCCTGCTGAGCGGAGAGGCTCCGCAGGGCTTAGCTGCTTAAAGAAGACAGCATTTGACAATTTACTTTAATGCTCATATGAATAAATGTAATGACACACAAGTGCTTTGAGATTAGATTTTTTTTATTTTTTATTGTGTGTTTGCAGGCACTTTAGTACTGTTTCCTTGTCAACAAATGCACTATAAATATAATGATGGATGATGGATTGGCCTGACCGAAGCACACACACACACACAAACCTGATCAAGGAAAGTATTGACATAGAAGCAATGTGAAATTAAAATCAATTCATCAAATGTTTGTTACATCTCCTGGCAGACTGATGTTGTGTCCTTGGCTATTTTTAAGGAGATTTGGCTGCTCTTATCTGCTATCTCCACACTCTTACACACAGCATCTTCAGATCAAGGATTAAGCTTCTCATTATGCATATCACTTGGAGGATTAACCCTTTCGCACACTCTTATCTCCCTAAGTTATGAATCTGATCACTGATGGATGCGAAAACACGATGAGGGGCGTCTCATGAGATTGATTTTGAGGCAAATTCCTGCAGGCAGCTGCAAAGAAAGTCTGAAACTTTGTCTCCCACTCTCCCAAATCGAGGAATTTAACCTTTGATTTTGTATGTTCCTGAGCCAATTAAGATGTGAGATTTGTTTGAAGTTGTAGATTGAAAGGAGAGCTCACCGTTTTTTTGGGCCCAAACAGTGAAGGGGGACCACAGGGGTCCAGGTTCCCAGAGCCTGCATGTGTAATCCAGTCTAACATGCATGCAAATCTCATCTGTGCCCGCACACAATGGCCTGTCTGTGTGGAGGAGGGAGGAAGGGAAAGGAGAGAGGAAAAGCTGTAAGTGTGTGTCCTCTGTGCCAGAGCATATGCCATGATAGGTCTTCGGAGACTGAGCACAGACAACCTAAGGTTTACAGACTAGTGAGAGTCTTTTATCGGGGTTGATATTTAAACATCTGCATAATTAATCCAATATCTGTGGAACTCTCCGAGGAGAGAGAAAAAACAGCATCGCCCGTGGAAAGAGAGAGCATTGTAAATTCCTGGCACTGCTCTGAGTGCACTTCTTCTTCTCTGCA
>NW_019473069.1:0-1394 GCF_002814215.2 Seriola lalandi dorsalis
AGGAGAAAATTAGTGAGGTACAAATGAGCCAGACCTTTAGAATCCACAGTTCTAGATTATAAAGAGCATTAAGCAAACTACTGCTGCTTTGCTGCAGATATTATTGTCATCACTGTGCATTGATTTTGATGAGTGCTCTATAAATAAAGTATCTCATTATCCAGGTGAGGACTTGCATTATGTCCAAAGTGTCCATTTCTCTGTGCTGCTTGTGTTTTGGACTTTAGCAGCAGACAAGCTGAGGCAAAGAGTTTCAGTGGAGGCAGGCGGAAGGATTAAACTGAAGTTTACACAGAAACATGAATCATGGACTGCAAGTGCGGAGGGTTGTCATTGAACATCGTTTTCATCCAGGTCTGTTTTGGTTCTGCTGTGTTGGTGTTTGTGTTGGTGTCGCAGCCTCCAGTCTGAACGTCACCAACCAGTCCGACAGCGACAACCTCTGGGAAGTTTGGGACTCCAGAAGAGGAAATACTTCAGAGTGTGTTTCACGGCATGGGACAAAGAAGGTTTTCATTATAAATATACACTCATCATAAATATGATGTATTCAGTAGGATTCAGTTAAAACTTATTGTTTTTTCAAGTTGAAGTAAAGCTTAGACTAAATCCTGCAGGAGTGCGAGTAAAACCGAGTAGAAAGAGAACAGTTAAATATTTGATGTGATCCGACCTGCTGATGAAACGTTACAGAAAAGAAGCAAAAATAACTTTTTCATCTTGTTTTGATGAAGACGAATGAAGGACTGAGCTGATTCAGCTGCTTTGTCTTGTCTCAACGTTCTTGATCTTGAGCCTGTTATAAATGTGAGTTAAAAATAGAAACAAGTCAAACAGGATTTTCTACAAGGAAAGGTGTGAGACTGAGACGGTGTGTTGACTAATGAACTTCTTATATAAATAAGGGATATTAAAAAGTCATCAGTCAGGCAAACAATTGCTGCTGTGATACAGACATTATTGACTTTTCTAAAGCACTATTCATTGATTTTAAAAAGTGCTTTATAAATAATGTTTATCATTATTATCATTATTATTATTACTACAATGATATCTGTCAGGGTTAGTGGTAAGTAGAGGTGGACCCAAATGCAGCCAACACATGGGAGACGGTGCAGGCAAGACTATATAGACACATTAAACACATTAGGGCGGGGCAGACAATCACCACACAAACATGACCAAGACAGGAAGCAAAACACTGAGACACATAAGGAAACCTTATTACAAAATAAGGAAGTGAGAAAGTTTGCCATAGCAAACCATGACGGATATCGTCATGTGAGGAACTGTATCATGTCTTAAGTGTCAATTTCTCTGTGATACATGTATTTTGGACTTTAGCAGCGGACAAGCTGAGGCAAAGAGTTTAAAGGGAGGCAGGCGGGAACAGG
>NW_019473070.1:0-1671 GCF_002814215.2 Seriola lalandi dorsalis
CAGGCAAACGCACGCAAAGACACACACACACACACACACACACACACACACACACACACACACACATTTATCTCCTCTATCTTACTCATCCCTCCTTTCCCATTTACAGCGTGGTGTTTTTTCTCTGTGCCACCACTGATTTTGTGTTGACAGAGACAGATGGAGGGATTGAGGGGGCTCACCAACAGAAGAGGAGAAATCTCCCTCTGCCTTTTTTTACTTTGAGTTGAAAATACCATTAATAGCTGCTGTTGGCCTTTGTGTTTCTGGCTTGGACTTTGCTGCCTTTTTGCATCCATTCTCCTTTGTGCTTTTGTCACTTCCATGTCCTCGCTTTCACTCAAGCCTCTTTGTCTTTGTTTTACCTCAGAATCTGTAGCTCATAAAAGTTGGAGGGAGGCTTTCGGTTTCAAAATATTGCAGCAGAATGTGACAGAATAAATCAAATAGCGGTGAATGTGTTTATGACAGTCTCATTAGTGTAGAAATTCAAATATTCAAAAACATGGTGTTTATGTTTGATGTAAATGATGCCACTCAGACTAACAGTGTGGTCCTGCACAGTTGTCTTATGTATAATCAGGCCAGAGATCATATGAGAGAGACTGTATTGCAGAGGGGTGATGGTGTGAAGTAGGTGTGAGGATAACAGATTGCATGTGGAGATGGATGCCATATAGACAAAATACAGCGCCATCCATCAACTGATGTCTCCGGTGACAGTCGACTCCATGCATGACTTACCGATCACAACACCACCCTGGGAGGAGTCTGCCTCAGTGCGAGTGGACAAAAGTTGGCCATGAACCTATTTCACCAGGAGGACGGACCATAATCTTTATGTGCAGTATATTTTATCTAGCATTTTAATTACCCGTGTAAGCCTCATTAGGATAAAAAATCCCTCAACAGCATCAGAGGAGCCTGAAGCAAAAACATCTCAGGGCAAAAGAAGCTCAGCCAGAACACTATAAGATATAGAAACTATGGATAATAATAACAGCTGAGAACAAAGATCACATAGGGTTACATGTTGTAGGGCAACGTATGAGTTTAGTGATTAAGCTCATTTGGATGACCAGTATATAACACACTGCTGTTACAGCCTCTGCATTGCTGCTGTTCTTATTCCAGCTCGGCTTTGATCACTCATAAGAACCTTTGCCCTCTCTCTTTCATGTCAGTGTGTGCATACACAGGCGTGCATAGTACTCCCGGCTGGGGCAGGGGACCACTGCATTATTCATATCAATGCCATCACACTGAGTAATTGAAGCCATGAAGGGGGGGGTGGAAGGCGGGGGTGTACAGACACCTTCTCCCTCTCTCTCTCTGCCTCTCAGTAGAAATTGTTTTGATCATTATCAATGACCTCTGAAGGAGATCAGCGGAGACATCAAGGTGATACTCTCCAACTGAGGGCCAAGTCAATACTGAGAGAGATTGGGGAGGCCAGTGTGTGGACAGACATGTAGCTGCACTGCAGGCTAGTGATGATGCCAGTTACTGGAAAAATAAAACTCTTTCCAGACTTGGAAAACATAACATTGCTGGCTTCATTTCCATGTTGGAGGAATGGCTTTTTGTCGTTCAGACACACAGTAGGTACCTATTACCTAAATGTTAGTTATAGACCAAAAAGAGACAAAATTCCTGCACAGCATTTGGCAT
>NW_019473071.1:0-1671 GCF_002814215.2 Seriola lalandi dorsalis
AAGCAGTCCAGAATGATGTCATAGAGCATGATCTAACTCTGTGGCCAGATGATTAAATCATACATTTTCCTTTAATTTGGGGGTTATTAAATGAACAGAGCTCTTCTCTGTGAGTTACTAAAGAAGATGATTGGTATGCGCCTTAGGTCATTTTCTCGCTTATGGTTCATTTGAAATGCTCTGAAATAGGAGTGAAATTAGTACTTTGTTGCAGCTTTTTATTGGTTAGGCTATGTTTCCAATTACCAATTAACCAACAAGCCGTAGTTTATAAGCAAAGTCATGTGGCTAAGCAGGGAGGCCGGTTATTGGATAAAGCTTAAAATCCTAACAGATGAGGGATTTAATAGAGTATTATCATTTCAACTCTGGCCATAAAAACATGAAAACATGCTTATGCGGCTGTTAGGATTGGCGAGAGCAGTCTGGACCTTGGTAACTGTTCTGTAGTTGACCTCTGACCCTAAAGTCGAGTAAAGACTGAGAAAACCGAATAAAGAATTCACTTTTGAAAAACCCATTAATTATTGCATTGCATGTCTAATGAAATGCTATGTTGTGTTTACTGAGAATGACACTGGTCTGTTTGTTTTGGTGAACTCTGGGAAATCCATCTTTAAGGGGTTTGTTAAGGTTCAATAAAACTGCAGTTCTGTGGTTTGTTTTTGACTTCCATTAGACAGGCTACGGAGCAGCTGTTTGGGGTATGTGAAAAACCCAAATGAAGGGAAGAAAATGCCTCTGGTTTCAATTCAACTGCGCAAAACAGGGCAGGTGTGAAAGTGCACTTAGGCCTCGGTAATCTCACTTTGAGGATAAAAAGGTTGCTTCCCTGCATTTTTGCCATCTGCATTGTTACACTCCATTCTCCTACAACAATTTCACTCTATTAGATGTCTGTGATATTGTTTTATTGACACTGTTACGGTTTCTTTTGGTTTGCATGCAGTGATACTTATTACTATCATGTACATTGATAAAATAATTACCATTCCACAGGGTTTTCCAGAGTGACTGCAACAGAAGAGACGACTAGCAGCAAGACATATTTTCATCACCACTTTAATTATGTGGCTCACTTTCTATTTTTGCCCCAGGAGAACCCCACCTCACCCCCTCCTCCCTCCACACATTTGTTTCATAGATTGCACAGCACCTGTTTTAACCCCAGTTGTTGTGACACTCACACCTGCTCCCATCATCCCCAATGCGATGCTCAAATAAAGTAAAGTTTGTGTGTAGTGTCTTGTCATCCATGAACTTATCTTTAACCTGGAATGTGAGAAGCATTTATTAGTCACATGCAGTCTCTTTAAAGCAACAGTGTGGCCTAAAATATTATTCAAATGCAGTCCTGACATGTCTGCAACAATCTATGCCAAAAGAGACAGCGTTATTCGACTGGTGAATAGGGCTTTGTGAACACCAACACCCAGCAATGTGAACAATTTCTGCTTTGTCACTGGTAACTGCAGTGAGGTTCGGGTTATTTCAAAGTAATATGTCCATTAGTGCTTTATGTAACCATGAACTGAGCCTCCAAGTTTTGTCTTTTGATGCTACCACAGATGTTCACACTCAAAAATAGCAACTGAACCCTCCAAAAGTATAATACGTCAACTTGAAGTTGTTCAAATTGTCATTCTGCTCAGGAGACAAACAATGTTTTGT
>NW_019473072.1:0-1670 GCF_002814215.2 Seriola lalandi dorsalis
TTTGTGGGATGACACTGCACTGGCACCCTAGATGCATCAATAAAATAGTTCCATTCAAATGAATGCATGGGGTGCATTTTTTCACACACCCAACTTTTTGATGTAAAGCCTTCTGAACGCAGCCTTAAAGCCATGCTGAAATACTTTGGCACAATTCACAGATCTTCTACCCTGCATTTACTTATTTGAGTTCTGATTACATTTCACTGTATCACTACTGCCTGTTTTGAAAACTTCAGTCTGTCTGTTTTAAGCACTTTACCTGTGTCTGAGCAACTGGTGAGGTAGATTGAAGTACAGAAGGTTCATACTTTGCTTGCAGGAGTTGTTGAGCAAAATCAGAGAGCAGGTTTCTTAACAAATTCCCAGTTCTTATATACTGGCACCGGTCTCAATTCAAAACCAGTTATTGATGCCCAACCCTACAAAGGTTCTGTAGTCTCTGTAAAAGAACATTTAACTTAGACCTTGTTATGTCTTCAAGACTATTACAGTCAACCTCGGAGCAATCAGAGCCAAAGCTGCTTAATGAATTGTTGTATTTTTCTGCTGTGTTTTGCTGTCTGGTGTGATGCTGGGAGAAACAGCAGGACTTCTGCAGTGTTCCAGCTTAATGCTGCTTGCATAGATATAAAAAAACAAACTACAAGTGAATGTTCTGCACACCACAAAATCTGCATGAAAGATGTGGTTCAGTCCAATCCAATTTTTTAGAAATGCAAGTTATTACAGGCTGGTCCACTTCATACTGTTTTTGGTTTGTATAAAAATTACACAATGTTTGTTATTGACTGTTATCCTAAAGCTTTATGCTAATGCTCCTCCCTCCTTGCGTGTTACAGTACTATGCTCTTCAGATTCTGGAAACGGTTATCAAAACAAGATGGAAGATTCTTCCCAGGAATCAGTGTGAAGGTAAAACTTTACTTTGTGGTATAATACACAGAATAGTTGGATTCTGTCAGTGTTAGTGCCTTTTTAAATGTCGTGACGTGCTGTTGCCAAGTTGAGGAGTATTCCCCGTTAAGCATGCTGGTTTGTTTTCTGCTCGACTGGCTTGCACTGGCCGCTGCAAAATGGTTGGATTCTGCACTGTAGCAGTTGTTTCAGAGAGAGGGGCATATTTAAAGAAGTAGGGAAACTTAAGTTGGAGTTATTAGTCCACTTGCTTACATTGCCTTAAAATATTAAAGCCCCCTTTTGTTGTTTTTTTATGCGACAGTGTCCTTCTGAGTAATCTCATGGCATATGTTTTTGTTTGTAATAAAATAAGATATTCCCAGTGTTGCTTTAAGCCCATTAAGCCCCCATATGGCAGAGAGGGATGGGTTACTGGCAGCATTAATGTCTACTGCAATGTTTTTCTTGACACTATCTTTAACAGTCAGAACTTTTCACACTCAACACATGGGACTTTAATTACTTTGTTAGACCAGACCTTCCAGACCTTCGTTAATCATTATATGAACATTATGTAAAGTTGTTTACAATATAAATTCTACTTTTTTTTAGACCTTGGATAATTGGTAAAAGCATCAGGGTGTTGCAGGTGAATTTTCAGACATTGATTGTTGCCTAATTGCCAATTGTACTTCAGCTCATCTCAACATTTTAAAACTAAATTTATTGTCCCTTATTACCACCTACTGCTGAAGGCATTTTTGATTATA
>NW_019473073.1:0-1466 GCF_002814215.2 Seriola lalandi dorsalis
TCACCTCTCCTGGGTATAATGGCTACCTCGCTGAACTGCTGCAGCTCACAAGTGTTTGTCCACACCACTGTGGCGGCCGCCCTATTGCGGGCCCTGTCTTTCTACGTTATTGATGAGCGGAGCGGTCGGAAAAGTGAGGATGAGTAATCAGAGAGCAGTCATGTGATTTTTGTTTACCCTCCTCCAGAACAAGAGAGAGAAAGAGAGAGAGAGAGAGAGAGAGAGAGAGAGAGAGAGCACAGGAAAACAACTGCCCTTCACCTAATGCTTTATTAACTTTTTGACATAGTATAATTACAGCCTACATGGGGTTTCTCCTATGAGTATATAGTACTTATGTAGCCTCCATTTTCTCCCTTAATAACATGCGATTGCTAAAGTGATTTAATAAATATTTATAAATGAACATCTTTTTTAAACACAGTGGTTACAGTAATCAGTTTTTACATAGAATAATTGACTATCTACACAACTATTGTCACAACTACTGATCTTGTAAGACAGTTGTTTGCTAGGTATCCTAGAGGACTATGAAACTATCTTCCCCAGGATTATGCAGGCCGTCAGGGTCTTCCTGCGAGTGCTTCCTGTGGTCTGCAAATGTCTCATGTTCTGTACAGCACTCCTAATAAAACCAACAAGTGAGCTACTGACATGAAGCCAAGACTGAATCCAACTACATCCAGAAATAAATCAAATGTTGTCTTGAATGGGGGACACCTCCCTTATAGTTGATCAAACCCTTGTATAGGAGTCACACCAGCAGGACAATGTGTGGTAAGCATCATTCTCTGGATTCTCTGGATTATGTATCATCAGAATTCTGACCCAGCCCAGCAGTCAGCAGGAGTTTTCTTTAATGTCTGCAGTGTCCAAAAGAGAACAAATATACACATTCACATTTATCACAGTTCTTTAACACATTCTTGTGAGGTGACAGTGGTTCCCAAAACAAAGTGACCCCCTTTCACTATGCATGTCTTTGACCCGATTTCACCCTTGTGTAACTTCAATGGCTCTAAATTTGGAACAACTCAAGTCACTTGTCAAATCTGACAACACTGTCACTTTTGTTCACTCCAGCTTGGCCATGCATCCGGGCTAATTGTTCCCCAGATGTGAACATCCACAGCCATCTAATCACACTCCATTCTGATGCCTGTGTCGGAGTCCAGGTTAATCTGAACTGAGCGTGAATTTCATGAAAAATCAAAAACATCCTGATTTGCTGACAGTCCTGGTTAGCTGTGTGATTTCAGAGTGACTATGCCATCTCCAATGGACCTGGACCTCCTACTGATGAGTGCTCAATGGAAATTTGTTTGAAAGACACTCCTTAGAGATCTTAGGCACACACAGACACACACACACACACACACACACACACACACACACTAACACAAACACACACATACAGAGACACATACACACACACAAACACACACACACACACACACGCACACACA
>NW_019473074.1:0-1391 GCF_002814215.2 Seriola lalandi dorsalis
TCTCTGTTTCAGCTTGTCTTGGCACCATTTACAGCTTCGTGATCCTCTACAGATCCAATGTAAGCTACAGTGTACTGAAGTATTTGTGGCCTGTCAGTTTTTATTGATTTTTTTACTGGATATAAACAACAGATGAAATGATATGACTGACTTGTGACTGGATGTGTGTCCAGGCGACATGGGAGGAGTTAGTGATCAGGAGTCTGGATATTGTGACCATTGCAGTGCCTCCTGCCCTTCCTGCTGCCATCACCACGGGCACCATCTACGCCCAGCGCAGGCTCAAGAAACAGGGCGTCTTCTGCATCAGTCCCCCACGCATCAACATCTGCGGCAAGGTGTCACTCTTCTGCTTCGACAAGGTGAGGATGAAGTTTGCCGCGTATGTGGAGAACAGTCTTGGCCACTTTACTGAAATTATCATTGACGCTTCATTTTGTTTTTACCAGACAGGAACTCTGACGGAGGAGGGTCTGGACGTGTGGGGAGTGATGGAGGGGTCACCTGCTGGGTTCTCAGAGTTGGTCCCAGAGCCCAGACTTTTGCCCCCAGGGCCCATGCTCTCAGGCCTGGCTTGCTGTCACACTGTGACGCTGCTGCAAGGTCAGCCCCTCGGAGACCCTCTGGAGCTCAGGATGGTTGAGTCCACTGGTTGGGTACGATCGTATAAAGCTTGTTTTATTTACTTCAAGAAGTACTTGACTAGGACAGAGTAAAACAATACTTTTTGAGATGTTACTAACTTAGTTATAAAACCTGTGTTCATTTAGTTAAAGTAGCCAAAGTTCTCAAATTTTCCCTTTAAATGATAGTAGTGGTTATAAAATTTCCCTCTCGTTTACACCTCTGGGACATTGGAAGAACCACGTAGTGTTTTTGCATTCTTCAGGCGATTCTCCACTCCTGTCACATTTCATCTTACAGTCAATTGCCATTAATAACGTTGATGTAAATCAGTATTTTTACATCATATCTAATTTACAGACCCAACAGGAGCCGGAGGGGGACGGGAAGGTGCTGGATGCAGCGTTTGGAGGCCACAAAGTTTTGGCCGTTATGAGACCTCCAACTCAACGGCTAGAAGCTCAAGGAACTGTGAGTGTCGCTGACATCAGTCCTATATAAACTGATCAATAGGGCTTATGTGCTATTAAAATGAACAACCGCTTAACACCTGTAACACTCTTCAACAGATATTGATCTTTGATTTTTAACCTTAGTGTTATATTTTTGACAATTAGTATAACATCAGGATATTTCCAGGGCCACCTGTGTGCTTGTGTCTTTTTCTGTTGAGGAAAGAAGAAGTGGCAGGAAAAGTCAACATATCTTTAGTTCATCCAGTGCAACCTGTAAACTGTAATGTCTGCTTTGTTAACTGTCCCTGCTAT
>NW_019473075.1:0-1391 GCF_002814215.2 Seriola lalandi dorsalis
TCTCTGTTTCAGCTTGTCTTGGCACCATTTACAGCTTCGTGATCCTCTACAGATCCAATGTAAGCTACAGTGTACTGAAGTATTTGTGGCCTGTCAGTTTTTATTGATTTTTTTACTGGATATAAACAACAGATGAAATGATATGACTGACTTGTGACTGGATGTGTGTCCAGGCGACATGGGAGGAGTTAGTGATCAGGAGTCTGGATATTGTGACCATTGCAGTGCCTCCTGCCCTTCCTGCTGCCATCACCACGGGCACCATCTACGCCCAGCGCAGGCTCAAGAAACAGGGCGTCTTCTGCATCAGTCCCCCACGCATCAACATCTGCGGCAAGGTGTCACTCTTCTGCTTCGACAAGGTGAGGATGAAGTTTGCCGCGTATGTGGAGAACAGTCTTGGCCACTTTACTGAAATTATCATTGACGCTTCATTTTGTTTTTACCAGACAGGAACTCTGACGGAGGAGGGTCTGGACGTGTGGGGAGTGATGGAGGGGTCACCTGCTGGGTTCTCAGAGTTGGTCCCAGAGCCCAGACTTTTGCCCCCAGGGCCCATGCTCTCAGGCCTGGCTTGCTGTCACACTGTGACGCTGCTGCAAGGTCAGCCCCTCGGAGACCCTCTGGAGCTCAGGATGGTTGAGTCCACTGGTTGGGTACGATCGTATAAAGCTTGTTTTATTTACTTCAAGAAGTACTTGACTAGGACAGAGTAAAACAATACTTTTTGAGATGTTACTAACTTAGTTATAAAACCTGTGTTCATTTAGTTAAAGTAGCCAAAGTTCTCAAATTTTCCCTTTAAATGATAGTAGTGGTTATAAAATTTCCCTCTCGTTTACACCTCTGGGACATTGGAAGAACCACGTAGTGTTTTTGCATTCTTCAGGCGATTCTCCACTCCTGTCACATTTCATCTTACAGTCAATTGCCATTAATAACGTTGATGTAAATCAGTATTTTTACATCATATCTAATTTACAGACCCAACAGGAGCCGGAGGGGGACGGGAAGGTGCTGGATGCAGCGTTTGGAGGCCACAAAGTTTTGGCCGTTATGAGACCTCCAACTCAACGGCTAGAAGCTCAAGGAACTGTGAGTGTCGCTGACATCAGTCCTATATAAACTGATCAATAGGGCTTATGTGCTATTAAAATGAACAACCGCTTAACACCTGTAACACTCTTCAACAAATATTGATCTTTGATTTTTAACCTTAGTGTTATATTTTTGACAATTAGTATAACATCAGGATATTTCCAGGGCCACCTGTGTGCTTGTGTCTTTTTCTGTTGAGGAAAGAAGAAGTGGCAGGAAAAGTCAACATATCTTTAGTTCATCCAGTGCAACCTGTAAACTGTAATGTCTGCTTTGTTAACTGTCCCTGCTAT
>NW_019473076.1:0-1670 GCF_002814215.2 Seriola lalandi dorsalis
CCCGGTAGAGTCGCCCTGCTCAGTTTTTATCTGCTCAGTTGCCGAGACTCCCGCCATGAAGACACCGGAGCAGCAGAGACCAACTCTTCGCGGCAGCCGGGCTGACCACACTCACGGTGTTTCTGTCGGGAAACTGAACATGACGGAGTGACGCTCTTGGCTTTTTTTGTTTGGTAAACGTTCCCAGCGCCACAAAAACCTCCTGTGGTTCACTGAAAGCCACATACAGAGGAGAAAACAGCAAACGTTGGGCACAGGAGGTCATCCTCATTTAGGGTTAGGTACGACACCCCGAGAAAAGAATGTGTCGTCCCGGGGTTTATATAGTCTGCTTGTGACGTCACTGCCGTGTCCTGCCTAAAAAAGCCGCAATCACCGTAATACTGATAGATAGGCACAGTTTATTCTTGGTTTTATGCAATATCTTGACGAGAAGAAAAACACAGAAAATCACCAGATGTATTTGTCCTTTTCTTGGAAGCTTGGTTTGCAGCTTTGAGTTAAATTCATTTGCCATTTCACAGACGTTAAAGAAATCCCATTTAACGCATTAAAAATACCTGTAAAACTGCATATGAGCAGTTAAATTATGATTAAACAATGAAAAAAAAGGAAACTTATTTATATTAAATATTTAGTAATTCAGGATGCCTCAGCCTAGAGACCCAGCGTCACTGATGGCTGTGGTTGGGTGTGGCCACAAGTGTGCTTTGTTGTACCTGTACCTACACCCGACAGTGAGAAGTTCAACCAGGAGGTCAGCAAAAACAAGACATTTTCAGGGGGTATTCCGTTACTCTTTAAGTCCTTATGATTTCACTTTACAATTTGTGTGTGATGAACCTGAGGATTCGGGGAAAGTGGTTAACAAAATGTGAGTTCTGTAAATTTTTACTTAGTGTAGAGTTAGGCGCGATAAAGATCGGCAGAGAGTGTATTTTAGGCATCATTGTACTTCATCCTATGACCTGAAAGTTTTTCCCTTTTGTACCCGCTCTCACTGCCTGAGTCTGATCTGGCCTCCTCTCTCTCTCTTCATCCTGTCTTTTCTGCCCTTTACCCATCCTCCCCTTCCTCTCCCACCACCCATCCTCTTCCTCCACTCTCTTTTGATTCAGACGTACTGGGTACGTATGCTCTCCTTCCAACAAAACAATGAAGCCTCTCTCTTTCTTCCCTCCCCTTTTCTTCTCACTATATTCATCATCTGCTCATACATTGTTTGTCTGCCTGTCTGCTTGCCTGTCAGTTTCTGTGTTCCTCATACTTCTGTGTGACAGCCTGTAGTCTCTAACAAAAAGAAAAGAATTACGAAACCAAAGCGGGAACAGATCCGTGGGAGGGCAGCAGGGCAGCTGGTGGCTGCTCTGCAAATGTGATCGGGATTGAGCAGAGAGGAAGCCAGTACTTTCCATACTGCTCTATGTCGTGACCCTAAACTGTATTGGTGCAATCCTACCCAAGGATAGCTTCTATAGAAGCTGGACCTCGCCTCGTAAACTCAGTGTAGTCATGACAGGGGAGCAAGTTTCTCTCTGCAGTTAAATCCAAATTTGCAAGAGTCCAGGTCTTGTTGAGGTTAATGGAAACCTTGCCTGCTATTTCTTTATATGAGTTAAAGCTCACATTTATTATCACCCTGCGGAGGCCCTCCAGCTTTAATTCTGTGT
>NW_019473077.1:0-1670 GCF_002814215.2 Seriola lalandi dorsalis
GCACCGTCCATTCCTAAAAAGTGGGGATTTTTATCAGATATTAACTTGACTTTTGGCGCCATCTTGTGATTACAAATGAACGATTTGGAGTCGTCAGTGATAACGTCATTACGTAAATATTCTGTTGACGTGGCGTGAACGGTAGCAGCAACAAACCAACTACAAGGTGAGACCGAAGATAATCCTCTGGAAGTAGGATGGATATTTTTCAGGACAACTGATTGATCAATGCTCACTTTTTCAGGTAAAGGCAGTTGCTGACGACTTCCTCCAAACATATTCATCAACTTTGACCACTGACCGATAGAACTGTCCAAACCTGACTAGCCACCTAACATAGGTGGACGCTAGTTAGCACTAGCCTAGCCTGTGCTAACTGTGTACGTGCACTGTACATTACACTTCCGTCAGCACAAGACCGATATTCATTTAAGACATTGATTTGGCTGCTTAGAGAAACGAGTTGTTGAAGTTACATTGATGGTCGAAGTGGACGACGACATCGACTGGACTTTTGTGGGGTGAGCGAGACAGCGGTGTAGCATCAGTATGTTGTTTTTTACTTATAGCTAATTGCATAGTTAAATAGTTAACCTGAGCTTTTACCCACCCTGACGTTAACACTTCGCAAGCCTTGCTAGTTAATGACATCGATGTGTGCTTGATATAGGTGTCCTTATGGCTAACACCTTGGATTGCTAGCTGCTAACTTAGCTTACATCAGCGCTGGTCAGGAATATGACATTTGGTTCAAACTCGTAACTAAGAATGAAATCTGATCTTTCTGTTGCTTTTGTTATATCAAAGCTGTGGTAAAAATGGCTAGATAATGTTATCTGATAAGATGTTCCCATAGCCATGGTGGATAACGAAACTGAAATGTTATATAATCGGAGGACATTGACATCTAGAAGACTGATAAGCTCGTAGCCTCTTCCAGTATGATAAGTGACGCTATGTAGCTTTACTGTAACTTGAATGTCCTGGACAGCCAGAGAGATTGGCTTGCTAAATGCCAAGAGACGTATAATTACTGTAAGTGAATTTTCCTGCTGCCTACACTTGTTAATTGCAGGTTCCAGAGAAAGAATTGCATGTTAGGTTTAGTATGGTGTCATACAATTCTAATAGGCCATCTTCTATTCACAGTCTCTTTATGTCTGTATAGTGCGATTTGTAAGTGGTCACATTGGGGATGACATGGACAGCTGTAATGGTATTAAGTGGTAGCACCTTCATAAAGAAGTCCACTGTAAACTTTTGCCTGATGCAAACTATGACTTCATAGTCACCTACATGTATGGTAAAACCTTTCATGACCCATGTTGCAGTAGTGAAGGTTTGCTTGTGTGCCTTGCATGAATGTGCCATGTCTTCAGGATAGCCCCCCAGTGTTTTAAGTTATACACTGACTCACCAAAGTAGCTAATTAGATCAAACAATGTTTTTGCTAACTTTTCTCCCAGGGTAAAGCATACCTTTTTGGTATCCCTAAAGAACATGCTGTACAAGTTTAGGATTCAGTACCCAAGTTTATCTCTGCTCTTCCCAATACAGTGAAGAAAAAATGTCCAGTAGAAGCCAGCACTATGGGTTCCAGTCAGCCACCATGGTGCAACCTGCCAATGGCGGTCATGCCTATCTGTTTGGAAACAATGGCTCAGAGAATG
>NW_019473078.1:0-1670 GCF_002814215.2 Seriola lalandi dorsalis
ACAGACAGAAAAGCAGGGACACTTTTTATTTTTATGCAGTAAAATACTTATTTCCCAATTATACCACTTTCTCAGGAAAACAAAAGGTACTGCGAAGTTGGTTAATACCTTTGTCCCATAACCTCAGAGACATCTTCTGCATTATTGAATTCTATAAGTAAACACAAACAAGTGGAGCTAGGATATGAGTCAAGACGCATGGACTACAACTTTTGTTCTTTTGATGGACCAATTCTTTTTAAATTTGATTTTAAAGCCAGACAGAAATAGGTGAGACACCTGAGACTGAGAAGGCCTAGACAGGTCAGTGTACATCTACAACCACAATCACACAAACTATCTCAGGTAGTTCTAGAGGGAGAATATCTATTAATCTTGCAGGTAAACTTCAGGTTTTTTTCATTATAACATTTTCATCCCACACTTAACAAAGTCAAGTTATAAAATCAATTGAAAATCTGGCTAATTTTGGTGTGTACCAAACAGGGTAGAAATTTCATGGTGGCCACGCCAGCCATGGCCGTCGTTGCCCCTGCGTGGCGTCTGTGACAATGCTACTGCCAAAATCTCAAGGTTGCTTTAAAAGCGTCCCTGGAGCAGTCTTTGCAGCTTGGATTGGTTGTGTGCATATACTAAACTGCTAACTTCTAACTAACTAGTTAACTCTGCTCCGGACGCCAGCATCACTGCTCCCTCTCTCTCACCCGCTACACACACAACCTACATACTGATCTATTCCTGAAAGGAGCTGCTCTACTCCTGCTACAATAATCTGTCTCAAACTTTGCAAACTCACTGCGGCTCTTGCACAGAGACGATAAATCAGTGTAATCAGCTTGTTTGCTTTCTACTGCTGCCTCTTAACGCTTAGTGTGCAAGTTTTGTTTCCACACACGTCTGCGCAGGTGAAGTTGAGTCAAGGACAAGCTCCCGTCCTTGTTAACGGGACAAGGACGGGAGCTTGTCCAATAGTTTTCGATTTTCATGTGACTTGTGTAATTTTTTTGTTTTTTTTCTCTTATCAGAAAGTCAAGTTATTTAATTGTACGCACTCAATCACTCAATGGCCTTTTCCCTAAAAACATATGTGACACCGAAGGCCAAATGACCTTGTCCCTAAAATCAGGAAATTCCTGGCCTGGTACCAACCCTTTCAAGTCACTCCAGGGCCCCTCCCACTCAGTGTTGCCCCAGGGGTTGAGGATTCGTACCAAATCCACGGTGCCATGTGTTGTCTTCACCTGTCAGAGAAGGAGAAAGAATATGTGAAGCTGTGGTCCAACAACATATCAAAAGCACGCTGCTATGAGGATTGTTTTTATGATATCAACAATAGTGTTTTTGGAATTTATGTGAAGAAATTTATGGTTATGTGTTTAATTTTATCTATTTTTAGGTAAAGTCTGTGAAAATTGCCTGAGTCAAACTCTGTGAGATATACAAAATATGACAATGTTTAGGGAGAACTACCTTCTCTACTGCGGTCAGAGAGTAGGCATGTCTGAACATGATCCCTAATGCATTCCTTTGCTCCAGAGAGCCCTGGAGGGAAAAACACAGAAGTAACAGACAGTATTACATGTCTCATCACATACACATAAGCCTCAGTGCAAACATGTTTTGTTATACTAGTCTAAACTAGCCTAAAACCTCTTTCTTTACCTGTCAGG
>NW_019473079.1:0-1670 GCF_002814215.2 Seriola lalandi dorsalis
ACAGACAGAAAAGCAGGGACACTTTTTATTTTTATGCAGTAAAATACTTATTTCCCAATTATACCACTTTCTCAGGAAAACAAAAGGTACTGCGAAGTTGGTTAATACCTTTGTCCCATAACCTCAGAGACATCTTCTGCATTATTGAATTCTATAAGTAAACACAAACAAGTGGAGCTAGGATATGAGTCAAGACGCATGGACTACAACTTTTGTTCTTTTGATGGACCAATTCTTTTTAAATTTGATTTTAAAGCCAGACAGAAATAGGTGAGACACCTGAGACTGAGAAGGCCTAGACAGGTCAGTGTACATCTACAACCACAATCACACAAACTATCTCAGGTAGTTCTAGAGGGAGAATATCTATTAATCTTGCAGGTAAACTTCAGGTTTTTTTCATTATAACATTTTCATCCCACACTTAACAAAGTCAAGTTATAAAATCAATTGAAAATCTGGCTAATTTTGGTGTGTACCAAACAGGGTAGAAATTTCATGGTGGCCACGCCAGCCATGGCCGTCGTTGCCCCTGCGTGGCGTCTGTGACAATGCTACTGCCAAAATCTCAAGGTTGCTTTAAAAGCGTCCCTGGAGCAGTCTTTGCAGCTTGGATTGGTTGTGTGCATATACTAAACTGCTAACTTCTAACTAACTAGTTAACTCTGCTCCGGACGCCAGCATCACTGCTCCCTCTCTCTCACCCGCTACACACACAACCTACATACTGATCTATTCCTGAAAGGAGCTGCTCTACTCCTGCTACAATAATCTGTCTCAAACTTTGCAAACTCACTGCGGCTCTTGCACAGAGACGATAAATCAGTGTAATCAGCTTGTTTGCTTTCTACTGCTGCCTCTTAACGCTTAGTGTGCAAGTTTTGTTTCCACACACGTCTGCGCAGGTGAAGTTGAGTCAAGGACAAGCTCCCGTCCTTGTTAACGGGACAAGGACGGGAGCTTGTCCAATAGTTTTCGATTTTCATGTGACTTGTGTAATTTTTTTGTTTTTTTTCTCTTATCAGAAAGTCAAGTTATTTAATTGTACGCACTCAATCACTCAATGGCCTTTTCCCTAAAAACATATGTGACACCGAAGGCCAAATGACCTTGTCCCTAAAATCAGGAAATTCCTGGCCTGGTACCAACCCTTTCAAGTCACTCCAGGGCCCCTCCCACTCAGTGTTGCCCCAGGGGTTGAGGATTCGTACCAAATCCACGGTGCCATGTGTTGTCTTCACCTGTCAGAGAAGGAGAAAGAATATGTGAAGCTGTGGTCCAACAACATATCAAAAGCACGCTGCTATGAGGATTGTTTTTATGATATCAACAATAGTGTTTTTGGAATTTATGTGAAGAAATTTATGGTTATGTGTTTAATTTTATCTATTTTTAGGTAAAGTCTGTGAAAATTGCCTGAGTCAAACTCTGTGAGATATACAAAATATGACAATGTTTAGGGAGAACTACCTTCTCTACTGCGGTCAGAGAGTAGGCATGTCTGAACATGATCCCTAATGCATTCCTTTGCTCCAGAGAGCCCTGGAGGGAAAAACACAGAAGTAACAGACAGAATTACATGTCTCATCACATACACATAAGCCTCAGTGCAAACATGTTTTGTTATACTAGTCTAAACTAGCCTAAAACCTCTTTCTTTACCTGTCAGG
>NW_019473080.1:0-1387 GCF_002814215.2 Seriola lalandi dorsalis
TGTTACTCGGAAACACACCAACGTTTTTGTGTTGGTGTTTTCTTCCTCCTTGTCCCTGTGTCTGCCTCTGACCGGCTCATATTAGAAAATCATACTCCTTCTTGATGTATGGCAACCATAATGTTACCATGACGATATCTTTATGTGATTTTGTGAGGCTGTTTTTATGCGTCGCCATACAATCCACACACAAGAGCTGATGCACAAAACCTAGAATCGCAACAACACATCGCGCAGCCCTGAGCATAGAGCTAGCAAACTGGTTTGATCAACTTCCTTTCTGGATAAAGGTTTGAAACTGATATTGAAGACTTACCCCAAGTTTGAACAAACAGCTGCTCTGCAACTGTCTGCAAACAACACCCTAAATATATTTGCTCACATTCAGATGAATAAGCATGCTAGACCAGTGGTTCCCAACCTTTTCCAACTCATGGCACACTCACAAAAATGTCTGACCCCATAACAGGACGGAGCCCAAATGATGCGTTCGCAGAGCACGTTTTATTTTAATCATAACAATCGAACAATTTTTCTCTAGTTGTAATTGTAACCACTGGGAAACAACTCTGTCTCCAAGAAATAATAAATTTATATACAACTAATTTGCAACAGCAAATATGTTTGGAAGGAAACATTACTCCAACTGGATTATGTTTTCTATTAATGCTATGAGGAATTGATGTTAATTAATATACTGACAATGTAGTTTCTTTCACCAGAATGTGCGATCTTACAGAACAATAGGCTATCCTACTTATATTGGCTCCATTACTGCAGCACTTGGTTGAGGTTAGGGAAAGACTCTGGTCTAGTTTAATACAGAAAAGGTTAACAGTGTTTAAACAGAACCATGATCTTTCTCTAACCTTAACCAAAGTGCTTTTGTTGCAAGGAGCCGGTTTCACAAAGAGAGACTTTGACTGTGTCTTAAATATAACAAACAGTCAGATTCAGATAGACTGAGTCTGAATCCGTATGTTGCACAAAGGAGTTTAGTTCTTGACTTAAACCAGACTGTGCTACAATGAATTCTGGGTAAATTAAGACATTTTATAATAAAAGAAATGGTTGGCAGAAGAACTGCATCCAACTGCTCAGCTCCATTTACCCCAGCAGAAAGTGTTTGTCTTCAGGAAGAATGGTAGTTTAAGTGGAATAATAAGCCATATTTTCCTGCTTTTTGTAGTTAGGTGTTATTGATTGTTACCATGGTAACATTGGTCTTAGGCCTGAGTTAGCCGGGGGGTAAGGTGTCTAATGTTTCTGGATTAAAATAAGTCATTCTTTTGTGGAACAGTCTGACTAACATTAGACTAAACTATGAGCTAAATGAAGACTGAACCAACACTACAGACCAGTCTGACATGTCTTTTTGAAACTGGCC
>NW_019473081.1:0-1670 GCF_002814215.2 Seriola lalandi dorsalis
AGTAATTTCATTTCATACAGATAACGTATTAATGTGAGAGTGAGACTGTCCCTGCAGCTCCAGGTGATAAACAGCAAGCTGAAGTTAAATTAGTTGGTACTGGATCTGCATTAGGTTGCTTTGACAGGAGTGGTCTAGGAGTGTGATCTGCATTTAAACTGTCGACATAACTCACCAATCTTTTTTTTGTTATGCACGCAGTAACAGGAACCAGAGGTGACGGAAGAGAAGGAAGTTGTGTGGATGGTTTAATGTGTCATTGTATGGTCATGTCAGAGTGAAGGACATTCCTGACCTGTTTTAACTAAAAGCCTGGAATTTGATTTTGTTTGCACATAAAGTTTTTACAACAATTTAGGACATCTTTGATAGTTGATGTTAGTTAGTTAGTTGATAGTTTGAATCTCATGGTACAGCGCTAATGGTGATATTAAGATCACTTTTTTTAAACACAGTCCACGTCTTTCCATATCCAGCAAAACAGAGTCCAGTTTCAATATTTAACATATTATATATTATTATAATATAATTATAGTAATATAATTATAATATAGTAGTAATATAATTATAATATTTTTCCTCCCTAATACAGCAGCAATAGGGTAACTGTATGCTGCAGTAAGTATGTTGTAAATACAATCCATCAATCAGCACATTCAATTCTGCGCCTGTATGCAGCCGTGAGACTCTTCTAGCTCATTGTTTTGGTTTAGCTGTCCAAGTATAGACTGTAGGGTTGAAATTTACTAGTGATGAAAGTGGAAAATCGAGCTTTTAAAGAACTAGGTATTTCTGTCACAGTTGCTGGAGACCAAAGCAGAGCTAATAGGAGAGTGAATGTTGGATTGCATCAAGTACTTTGACATAAAACACGACTCCAATGTGATGATGGCAAATATTCCTGAAACAACTTTAAGCCAATAGTTTGTCGGGGCTTTTTATTCAGTTTGTGGTCAAAGATAGTAAAGTAAAAGTAATTATTTATGGTATAGCTGCAGCAAGTAGTCGATTGATTGATCAGTTGATTGCAGAAAAATAAACTGCAACTATTTTTATAATTATCAAATAGTTTTGAACCATTTTTAAGAAACTAGGTCAAAATTCTCTAGTTTCCGCTCATGACATGTGAATGGCTTCTGTTTCCATTGTCTTCTTTGACACTCCGTATATTTGTATTTTGGACTCTATCAGACAAAACAAGACACCTAGAGATTTCACCTTGACATTGTATTGACCAAATAACTTCAGTCAATTAATCGAGAAAATAATGGACATATTAATTGATAAAAATAGCTGTTAGTTACAGCCTCAGTTTCCATTTTCTTAGCTGTTTTAGTTTCCCTTTAAGACAAAATATTATCAAAAAGCTTAGACTTGTGTCTGATAGAATTGCGACAGCATTGGAGTCATAAATTATTTGTCTAGACTACTGTAACTTTAAAAATTAATTTCTGTATTAGCCTTCAAAAACGTAAAAAAAAATAAAACTTGTCTGTGAGTATCAGCCTGTTGGTGAGGTGTAACACACACATTCAAAACAACTCTTTCAGCGTCTCTGAGATACTGTATAATGAATGCTGTAGTGTTGTGGTGTCAGGGACAGAGATTTGCACTGGCAGAGGATATTTTAGAGAAAAGAATAATGTGTGTGGAAAGAAGTGAGGCGGAGA
>NW_019473082.1:0-1670 GCF_002814215.2 Seriola lalandi dorsalis
CCCTTATGGTGTGAATTGCTTTATAAAAGTACTCTGCGCCTGGACTGTATTTTAGATGAAGTGTAATCTAAAGCAAGGTCTTTCAGATTCGGCTTGTATTATAGGAGTTTAAAGTGATGCTTCTTGAAAAATCTATCACCCCTGGTAGAATTGAAACTGTTCTGTGAGAGATTTGTAAGGATGTTAAAACATATGCAAACTAATGCACACACACGCCTAGACCCTGTTCTTCAGATATGGCTTGACTAATTCAGGCTACATTGAGGCTTGATATGTTAATCCAGGATAAGGTTATATTGTGTGCGCTTATTTTGAAATAAAGCCAAAATTAATAGATTGAAAAAACGATTGGCTTAGTATTGATCATGTTATATGGAGTAGTTGTGTTGGGAACCCTCCCAGCATGCACTGGGGCAATAGATTCATACACATAAGTCTCATTTTATGTGTGTTCCTATATCGTTCCCTGTGTTATTTTGTTTGTTCCACTGTTCTCATACTTTCATTAAGCAATTAGATATTACCCATGGATGTTTTAAGACTAACAGTGATGTTGGCTGAATGATAGGTGACGTTTTCCCTACTGTGAAAATGAAACCTTATTAAATCTCAAAAAGCATTTTTATTTGCATGTAAATGTTTCAGAAATGTGACTTCTGCAGTTAAAGCTAGAATATGCAAGTTCTGGAAAGCTAGCACAAGCATGAGACTCGAAGCACAAACTGATCCGCTGCTCACACCCCTTCCTCTCCCTGCTCTGTTACACTCCTCCCAGCCCTTCACCTGCATTTTTGTCTTGTTCGCTGTCTCAGCTAACGCGGGATCTTGCCTGTCAGGCATAAATGTCTTCCAGCAGCTAATACCAGCTTGAAGCCTTGGTGCGAGAAGAGGAGTAGATCAAAAGCGTGTTCACGTATTGATCGGCAGCTTCCACCCCTGACTTTGGCCTTCTCTGATTGGTTAGAAGGGTGAGGCTTACTCAAATACTTCAGAAGGGAATATTTCTGCACTGCTGCCAGGCTGTTCGGGGCCTGGATCACCACCTCGACAGGGTCATCTGTGATGTGATGATCGAGACAGAAGCAAAGTATAGAGCCATATTTTGGCAAAAATACAAGTGCTTCAAAATTTACTAACGATCCAGTGGATGACAGAGAAGTGGATTATGCAGCAGGAGTTTTTTTTCTTTGAATGTTTTCATAATTTTTTTCTGCTTTCAAAACTAGTCTCTGTTAGAATCACTCATGAATCCCAGCTGACGACAGCCTCTGTTCATGGTGAAGACACAAACTGAAATTTTTTACAACCACTTTTCAAGTCTACAGGTGGTTCAAAAGATTTTCAATCATTATTACTTAACATGGACCTCGTGGCAACCGTAGAGCATTTAAATTTAACTTGTTTGAATACCTGACACCTTTGTATAAAGACACTGTGAGTACATTCTCAGGGGCAGATGGAAAACAGTATTACACGACTGTCTGTTCGACCATACTCTCAGCAGCAGTTGATTTACACAAAACCGCTGACTGGAACTGGATGTTGTATCATTTAATGACTCAGCCATAACAGGATACATCCAATGATGATGCATCCCTCCATCATCTGCCTTTTATCACACTTTCCACTGCGGAGAGGAAATAGGAATGAATCCTTAGATGCCTTTCCTT
>NW_019473083.1:0-1387 GCF_002814215.2 Seriola lalandi dorsalis
CACCATGAATTTGGTCCCCCCCCTCCCTCCCTCCCACTGCAATCTGTCCTGCCAGCTCCCACGGTTTGTCTTTGGAAGTGATCCGTCCCTGAGCGTTGAGCAGAGCCACTTCATGTTCACATCGGCCCCAGAGGCATTCCTGCCTGCCCACTACTCTTGCTTTCTTTTGTCAGCCAAATGGATACCAATTAAATCAACTGTTCTCCAATTAGAATTTGGAAGAATCTATCTTGTTCAGTGTTCTAAATCCCACTGCTTGACTTCTTTCTCTCATGTAGCTGCTTTCCTGGAATCAGTTACAGAGAAAATGAGACTAGTTATTTCCTGCAATAGGATACTCCTGGGTTTCTTTGTTTTTTCTGTTTGCTCAATATGTTAATAGTGCATTTAGTCAAATGTTTATAGGACTGTACACAAGGGACATTATTATGGTGCAAGTCGAGTTGAGGGCAATGGTCACTTCTGGAATAACGAATCAGGACTTTGTTACTAAAAAAATCCCCAAAACACAACAATCATTAACATTATAAACCGGAGCTTCTGTCTTTTAACTATAAGATTCAAAAGCAGCATTTTTTTCCCCCTCTCACTAAAGAAAATAAGATTTAAAAAAAAGCTATAAATTTCTGCTCCTGGAAACATGCAAAGACACATGAGAAGCATGAAGTCACATTCTGCCCTCAGACAAAGGCCACTATCTGATTAATACAAGGAGGGGCATATCTTACCAAATGGTTTGGACTTAAGCAACGTCATTATTGCCTAATAGCCGTGTTCAGAAAGTATGCCCCATTGTGTTTCATATGACCAGGCAACACCCCTCCTGCCACTCGAAATCACATCCAGCTAAACAAGCCAGCCGGCTTGCTTCCTGTGGAGCAGTGATTCAAATCCCAGGCACTAGTTCAGACCTCCGCAGCCTGCAGCATGCCACCATCCACATGTGAACCGCTCACCTCTTCTCCTACTCCTCCACATACAAATTCATGTTAGTTATGAGACTACTTATGCAAAAACACCATGGTTTACATTACCTACTATGGTTTACATTAGCCTGTTGTTAGCTTTAGTGTTCTGTTAAGTAATCAACCCCCCCACCCCCACCCCTGTAGCTGATTCAGTAACAGAAATACCAATCAAGTCCTCCTGAAATGTAAAGACAATAAAGTGAGCTACTAAATGAGGCAAATGTGTTCTCCCTAATTTGCTTGTGATTTATCGAAACATAATTAGTCCTGATGGAACAACATAGATGTGTATGCACAAGTAGCGACGCCAATAATGATAATTTAGTAACTCTCAGATCATAATAGGTAGATGAACACTTAAGTTCACATATTCAATTCTGCCTTCCATTTTTAGGTGCTTCCATTATTATTATCATTAT
>NW_019473084.1:0-1385 GCF_002814215.2 Seriola lalandi dorsalis
TCATAGTATAATAATAAATATTACAAATATCCTCACTGACATCCACCATAAGATGTGATACAATTCTCAGCGTGTCTGATGTCACAGTAAACCGCCCTCTCATCTCTGCAACCTTCACAGCCTTACCTTGCCCTGTGGTATATGATCACACTGCTTTCTACAATGGCACTCAATATTGCCAGTAAAATGGCATAGAAATCACTAAATTGCTATTGCAAATGAGCTGCATATAAACGTAATTTGTCGGAGACAGAGTTGACCCTTGAGGTTTACCACAATGCATACAGTTGGGCATTATTATAGATTATGGTTTCCTTTTATGGCTCCATACAGAGATTGTATGACAATAACACTAAAGCCCTCTTATACAATAAAAAGGATACTTGTAATTTGATGTAATTAGTAGCTTATGCTTGAAAATGACCCCTTTCCCTGATTAAGATTTCTAATTCTTGTCAATCACTTGTGTGTTGGTGTGGTTTCTTGAAAGTTTTAAATGATGTGCCCTCCTTCTGGAGTCACTCATCACAACTCAACAAAGAATCAGAGTCAGAATGATCACCAAGGACGAGTAAATCGTCTGCGGGCCAAAGCAACGGCAGTGTAACAGATAGGGTGCTAGGTATTCATGAAATTATTTTGGAGTACTTTTCCAGGCATGTGCTCTTCTAGCAAAGCCCACACACGTAGTCATAAGCATAACGCATTAGCATAAAGAGGAAAGGGACACAGCAGGTACAGTAACTGCTTACTTGCAGAGGTACAGCAAAAGGGTAATAGAGAAAAATGAAAGAGTGAGAGGTGAGACAGAAAGAGAGTGGGAAAACAGACAGGTAGTTTCTACAGTGAAGCAGTGACAGAGAGACATGTAATTTTCTGTGTTGATCATTACCTTGAGCCTGAAGGAATTTGATAATAAAACAGAAACTTGTTAATCCCCCGAGAGCTCTGTAATTGCAATGTTGAGGTACATCTCCTCTCTGTTAATAACTGTAATTTCAGAGCATGCTCTGCCTACATATACATTTATTCATAATTACCTGAGGGAAAGGATAGTGCCGTACCGTCTATTAAAAGTGCACTGAATTAAATGGATAAAAAAAAAAAACAACACACATTTTAAAGCAGTGTGTTTCAAGGTCATCAATACAATATATGGACTGTGCATACGATACCTATGCTGTACTCTTCTAATCATGTTCAGCGAGTTTAAGTCCTCTCTCATTTAAAGGGAGGATTTAAGCTACTTGCAAGCATGCCATCAACAGTTTACCCGCCCTTGTTTTTTGTCTCTCGCAGTTAAACATAAGCTCATCGCCTCATGTAGTTCGCAACTTTGTCTACCCGTTCAGTGAGCGAATGTGTCAAAATTTGCAAGTTGTTCA
>NW_019473085.1:0-1384 GCF_002814215.2 Seriola lalandi dorsalis
AAAGGCATTAGCTCCTCCTCCTTTCGTGATGAATTTGTTTGCTTTGATATACAGTATATACCATACAGATTGAGCCCCAGCGTGCTGGTGCGACAGGTGGTGGCTGTTACAACTAACAATCCCGTCTTGTGTTACAGGCTCCTGTTGACATGTGTTGAGCGAATGTGTAAATTGACTAATACTCAGGCCAGAGAGGTAAAATGCCAATGTTATTTTTATTTATATTATATCTGTTTGGCATCATGTTAATTTGTGTTTTTGTTCCCTTCAATGTCATTGATCGCCACTACTCTTTTTAAAATGTGTTTTATTTCCTTGGGTAATAGATGAAACAGTGCTGTATAAATATTTTATATCAATCACCCTGTGTTGAAATGTGACTTATTATTGTATTTCTATGAATCAGCCTTCTATATCTTTATCTAATGATAATAGTAATACGTTCCAGTGGCTCCAGATGTGGTGGTGGACCTCACAGCCCTCACGCAGATACAGAATGTAGACAGGGTACAGAAGGATTTTTTTTCTCCATGCATTAGTGTTTTTAATGTTTTAAGGTTTCTTTCTTATCTGCTTATTGATTCTGTTTTCTGTTCTTTGCATCAGTGCATCCTCTCATGGTCCTCATGCCCTCTGCAGTGAGCCCTCAGGTCCACCTGCTCACCAAGTGTCATCCAGACCAGGTTTGTCCAGACCACTTTATAATCATCCCAAACTGCACAAAGAAATCTGTGCATCTGTACTTATGAGTAGAACAGGTAGAAGCTGAACCAGGAAGACAAATGAACAAACAACAAACTGGACATAAGTCTGATTTGTTTACAGTTTGATTACTTTTCTTACCAACCCTGTCTCCTTTATGATTATTATATATTACTAATTTACATTTTTAGAGCCATAATGTCTTGGATTGGATTATGGCTTTATTAACACAAAGAGAAAACATTTTTAAAGTCTAGTTATAATCTATATTTTTCCTATTCATGACAAATTCCAATGTGAAAAAACACACACCAACAGTGAATGTATCTGGCAAAGCCTGATACTCACTCAGAATACATTCAGATAGTATCAGACCTCTCTCTGCAGCCTCATGATAAATATATTTAAACTGACATTGAAAACAGAATTTCATACATTTTCAATGTCAAGTATAAGACATTTTGCTATGACACTGTAAATTTGCCTGCAGAGCTCAGAGACAGGATTGTGTGGAGGCTCAGATCTGGGGATACACAAACATTTCTGCTGCATTGTAAGTTCCCAGGAGCTCAGTGGTCTGTATCTGAGTCCTCTGAGCCTCGGAGCTCTACTGTTTCCAAAACTATAAAAACAAACAGTGAGTCTCAGTGTGTCACTGGGTCACAGGTTCCTTCATCATCAT
>NW_019473086.1:0-1669 GCF_002814215.2 Seriola lalandi dorsalis
TTTTTTTTTTTACCTGAGTTCGAAGTTGAAATAAACACTAGGTCTACAAATGTTACTTATTTAAGTGACAAGTGATAGAACCGTTTTATATTTCATGACCATGCCTAGACCACATCGTGACTGTCTGAGAAGAGAAACTAAACGACTTGCGCAAAAGAACTTGGGGCACACTGTGAAATTGCACAGTAGTGTATTGTTAATTACTTACAGGAATAACAGATAGTAGAGTAGGTTAGTCATATAATGTATAAACAAACTGATTTAAGTTGTAAGAATTGAGGTCACTAAAACGTGCCCAGCATCTGTCAGTGACTCCCCTCCAGCCTACCTGCAGCCCCACAGTCGGCACAGTTTCCATTTCCAGGTTTCCCCGAAAGCTGTTTCATACGCTGCCTGTTCTTTTCTTGATCCGAAGCCATAATTTCAATGGTGAATCTGCTCGGATGCCTTCTCAGCGGCTGTTAACTTCAAACTCTCATCTCATCGAAAGTAAAAATTGCCGTCGGACACACTGGATTCTGGGTGTAGAAAAGTGCGTCGTAACGAGCCTAAACTACTAATGAGAGGGCAGTAATTTTAGATGGAAGGTGACTGAACAGTGAGGCATGGTCGGTTTAATGTTGATGCTACCATAAATGCATGTAACTCGTCTCTCCGTCTTCCTCTCGAGTGAGACCCCCAGCGGTCATTCTGGTGGAATGAAAATGCGCCCACGACACTCCCAGACAGCGAATACACCCAAACATATGCCCTCTTTCACCAATTCTGTGTCTGGAAATATAGAATTAGGATAGAATAGATATATAAAATATATATTATAAGCTATAAAGCAAGCCCTGTTTACAGCAAAGTATAAGCCTACTTATATCATGGTATACTCTTCCCTTGACTCACTCTGAGCCCTAGTCGAAAATGTACAAATAGTGCGGCCTAAGAAATTCAACGAGCCACAAACCAAACCCACGAAAAATCTCAAATCAAAAAATAATAATTATAACTCTATCCTTTGTGGTCTGGTGCCGGTTAAGTAACTGTGGTGAACATTGTTACTAAATTCCATTAATTTTTACCTGAAACAGTAATCCAATTCACTTAAACAAAAAAGAAAGACAGAAATTTCACACAGGTGTTTTCAGCTGTGGTTGATTAGCCCCCGTGCTCAGGTTGAAGGTGGGCGAGGCTATGTTGTCATTTACGTGAGGTTAGCGAGGTTACTAGGCTGCAGCCATTTAGAAGGGCAGAATTTGCCCCGTCCTAACAGGTGCAACAAAGACAACAGGGGAGTAAGGGAGACCATGCCCACACAAACCGTAAGAAGCTCTCTAATGAGTCAAAATGATTTTCATCAATATTACAGAGGACATGACCTCGGAGAACTAAGATGTATCTGTGTGGCTCAGGGGTGAACACGTCTGTGTGTAAATAACCACAGCTGAGTCTAACAATCCTTATTATTTAAAGGGTTTGATTATTATTTTCTATGTTGTGCTCCTGTCAGTATGAACATCAGCGATGTTTCCTCAGTGAATTTATAACCATGTATCTTCAGTAATTATAGCTTTCCAGCTCCCTTTTATTTTGTGCTAAATGTTCATATAGTCCTGCCTGTCCAAAACATGTTCCTAGAAGTTACTGCTCTTCAAAAAATAATGATTTATACCATTTCTCT
>NW_019473087.1:0-1669 GCF_002814215.2 Seriola lalandi dorsalis
ATCCCACCCAGATTCTAGTCTCCATTCATGGCTCAGTGCTGTGCTGAGCCGAGCCGCACTGAGCTGTGCAACAGTTCACACTAGAGTGACCAGAAGTGGGCATTAATCCACTGATCCCCCTGCCCTCCCCACTTTTTCTTTCTCCACCGGACCCCGGGGCCAATCAACAGCTCTTTGTTCACTGTCACTTAAGCAATGACTTCTCAGGGGAAGAGAGAAAGGCCGCATGGGGTGTTAGTGAGGTGCAACGGGCAGGTGTCACTGCCTCTGAAAGGAGAGGTGGATGGAGGACAGAGGAAGTGAGGGAGAAAAGGGAGGGAGTAAGAGAGAACAAGAGTGAATCCGTCACCAAAAGATATGACAAACCAGTACGACCCCTTTTCTGTGCCTTCTCCTCTTTCTGCATTCCTGTTCCACTCCCCACACGGTTGTAGAAGTGGTTGCTGTTGTGTTTTTATTTGTTGGCCAGCGGAGCTGCTCTGGCTGTCACAGGTCACTGTGGCTGGATGTGTGTGAGGAATGCCTCTGCATGGCTCTACATGTCCAGTGAGCAACTCTACCTCTGTTTCTGCCTGTTTACACTGAATTAAGCTAGGGTCCTGTCTTCTGTGCTTATTACAAGCTGCTCTACAGAGGTTTGATAAAATAAACATTGTGGGAAAAAATTAAAAATCAAAAGAAATCAAAAAGAAATCATTCCTTTTCATCTGAAAATGTCATTTCTGATGTAAAGACAACCAACAGTTTACTTAATGTTTTGTTTTGTGGTCAAGGCAAGACAGTTTTTTTTTCTGTTATAGCATTTTAGGAATCAAATCATGTAGAAAGCTGATATTTTAATGGAATATTCATAAATTCAAAATTGCTTCAATTATCTTATTTTCCTTTTGTGCTTTTTTGCTGGTTTGTAACATCTTGTATCCTCTCTTTCCGTGTCTCCAGACGAGTATAAGAGTAAGGTGGTTTGCGAGGAGGAGAGGATGAGGCTGAACTGCAAGCGGGGTATGCAGATCGCCGTTTACTCCGCCATGTTTGGCCGAACTCAACAGGGCACCCTGGAGTGTCCCCTTCATCACAGGAGGGCGCCGTCAGTAGGTGAGTCTCATTCTTGCTCACTCACACTGCAGGTTACAAAACAGTTGAGTAGCTGAGGAAGCTGCATTTCTGCCATTTTCTTGCACCAAATAGATCAAATATAAGACGGGTCATAATATAGGTGGAGATTGTAGCAGCACTAAATAAAAATGCGTTGCACCATGAAGCTAGTTCTCACATTGAGAGTAGTTGTCACTAAATACAAACTGCCAGGAACAACTGTTCCAACTGACATAGCGAACATTAGCTTGTATATAATGTACGACCTGTTTAGATTGAAGAGTAAAAGAAGCAGCTAATATTAAATATTGTCGACGTACCTGACCTCATATTTGTAATGTTGTAAACTGGATGATTTCAAATTGCATCTCACTAAACTAACACAATTAGCTCAATTACCTTTGTTTGAAACTTCATGAATGAGAACTAAGCAAGGAAACACAAACTTAGTGATGGATTTACAAACAGCGAGTGTGACCCAATCCTGGCTGAGGGTGCTGTGATGCTAGATGCTAAAGTGCTGTTTTATGATAATCTTATTCACTGATTATCCCCTTAGGAGGGTGGGCAAAGG
>NW_019473088.1:0-1571 GCF_002814215.2 Seriola lalandi dorsalis
CAAATGATGTTTTCAAGTTTAATCATTTCTTAGACTTTGGAGTAGTTTATCTTATCATTTTGATCAAGATTCACATAATACAATCTGTGAAATAATAAGAGCAATCAACTTTTTTTCTTTATTTTATTTTATTTTTTACACATACTCCTCCACAATATGGAGAGATGTATTGAAGAATAAAAAATGATTCAGTGTCAATATCCTTAATTTCTAATTGTTTGGAAACAGTCCAACAAGTTGTTAATCCTACAAGTGTTTACAGAGTTTTTATGTTTTCAGACTTTTTTCTCTTCTCTTTGTGTGCTTCGCAAATCCCCTCTCTCATTCTGTGAAAACCACAGAACGACTAAGACAGACGTGTCACCTAGAAGAAATGGTTATTTATTGTATTTATATTTCATTTGAAGCATGATACTTTTGCTGAAGCTTCTGGATGAAGGTGTGCTTTGATCTAGCTGCATATTGTTGTCCAGCAAAAAAAAGAAATATAAATGTTCACTCACACAATATGCTGTTCTTTACCTTATATTCACCACATCTTACTAGCATAGCTGTAGTGCTCAAAAACACATTTTAAATGTCCAGTGTCTCCAATGCATTTCTTGAGTTGGCCTAAACCACAGAACCCAGAGAAAATGATTTTATATTTCTGGACTGGACACGTATGTCAACATTTTCAGGCAGCAGTTGAATCCTACATGTCGAATTCAAAAAATCGATGTAATTTAATTTGCCCTTTTGGTGTTTCATGTGTATAAACATGTAACCACTGGGAGGCAAGAGTGATAAAAAATAACTTCATAATACGCCCAATTTTCTGCTCCAAGATTCAGTTCTAGTTACACCTGGATAAAACTAATAGTAGTAATAGAACATAATAATAGAACAGTCCTGCAATAAATGATGGTTATAATGTTCATTTATGAGTAACTGTCTGCGACCAGAGAGGTGTTTCTGTTATTCAGCTGACCCTCATTCATATAAACGGGTTCATCAAAAATAATACAAACATCTGACCATAAAAAACAATACAGATCAACAGCACCACAAACTACATCCTCCAAAACGATCATAAACCTCTCTACCAAACATTATAACCGTCATGACAGTAAGATTTATTCTAGGACCGCTGTATTAGACTATTGCTTTATGTAGGTGTACCTAATAAACGGCCAGATTATTGTATTTTATGTATTGTTACACCCCGAGCGACTTGTTTTTCAACTTGTTTGTTTCTCTTCTGTGCCATATGTATTTTAGATCTTTGTATTAAGGTGCTATAGAGTGTTAATGGAGTGTGAGAGTTTGCTGTTTATGGTTGTTTGTAGCTTGTGTGTGTGTGTGTGTGTGTGTGTGTGTGTGTGTGTGTGTGTGTGTGTGCGCGTTTGTGCTAAGTATATTTTGGATGTGTTTTTGGTTTTTTTTTGTGTGTGTGTGGTTGAGCTGTGTTTGTGTGTGCGCTGTTTGAACTGTCATTTTTTTCCCCTCAAATTTGAGTTGGAGGTAAATGTTTAGTGTGTGTGTGTGTGTGTGTGTGTGTGTGTGTGTGTGTGTGTGTGTGTGGGGGGGCG
>NW_019473089.1:0-4410 GCF_002814215.2 Seriola lalandi dorsalis
GATTTGAAGGGGAACAGGGAGGTAGATAGATACACCGGGGAAAGACAGAGGAGAAGTAGTGAGGGATCTTTGAAATTCCCTCTAGCTTATGATTCTTTTTAAAAAAACGTTCCTTTAATCAAAGAGGATCCAGATAATCTCATCTGTAATCTCAGTTTAGGTGCAGGAGTGGCGAGTGGCTCTGCTCTCTCCTGCCTCTCTGGGTTTTTAGCTATGTTCTGTCCTTAAAACAATGTTCAGGGCTCGCTCGCTAAGTTCATTGTTTTGTACTTGCTAATTGCCACCGCCGCAGCACTGGCCGCTGCGGCCCTGAGGGGCAGTTTCTTGTAGATCCACTCCTGTCCGGGTCCGTCCACCTTGTCCAGCTCCACCCTGAGCCTCGTTCTTCGGTAGCTTCTTTGCTACAGGGAAAAGAGACATGGATCACAAATGTTAAAATTTAAAAGTTCAAAGTTACATTGCAGTTAGCTATAAATACAAGTGGTAACAAGATTGTTAAGTGGACAAGACCAATGGAAACAGCTTCACAAAGTTCTAGTTTTCCTACAGAATTTCCTCTAACCCTCATTATTTTGAAGAACTGCATAGTCCTACCTCATTCTAAAAATATTCAAATGAAGCAATCTGAGGGAGTAAAACCATTCTTTGAAATCACTTCTCACAAATCACTGATATATGCAGTGTATAAGGAGGGGTCACAAGCTGTTCCATTTTAAAATGGTCATTAAGGTAAAGAGGTTGGAGACCGCAGGGTTACACTATTCATAGAGACTTCTGTCACCCACTTAAAAATGAACAGTTCTCTAGCCCAGCAGGTGTCACAGAAAGAATTTGTTACTTATTTTTTAGCACTTTACTTCACGTTACTGTAGCAGTAGCAAGTGAAGTTACAGGTTGTTAGCAGCAGGCTAGCAGCTGTGTTTTAGTATTTAGAGCAGGGGTCATCAACTACATTTGCGTCTAAGCAGATACCATGAGGGTTGGACTTGGACATAATAAAAAAAAAAATATTTAGGCATAATTAATTATATATTGTCAATTTCTTACAAGATTAATGTTATTTCTATGAGTGTATATCAGTGTGAGCAGACTCCTACAAAAACATTGGAAATCCATAATCATAATCAGATACTTAAGCCGAGCTAGAAAATGCTCTCAGATCTCTGCCAAGGAGACAGTTCATAGAGTGTTTGTTAAACTGATTACTAAATAACACCGCATAGAAGATGGTCCACTGCAAATGTTTTAAGTGCTAAGCCCTTTGTGTATAAAAAATAAACAAGTAAATAAGTGAAGAATATATACAGCTCTACCGCTGTGTTTTGCTGTCAATCTCGCCTGTTGCTTATGGCCTAGCTGGCTCTCCCACACTGTCCTCCCCCTCCTCTCCTACACCTCTCTCTTCATTGGCTTCCTGACCATTTATTGCTGCTTCAGCTGCCACAGCAGCGCTGGTTAAAGCCTGGAAAATATTTGAAACTAATTAATTGGAGCTAATCCCACTGGTCGGACAGTTCAGCTTTCCCACGTGTCTTCTGAAGTTTTTAGGTACTCTAGGTGGTACTTTAGGTGTTTTGCTAATAATTCTGGTCCAGACTCCAGAATGACTTTGCGTGTCCTCAACACAAGCCCTTTTGAATCTTTGAAAATATTTATCAATATTGAGCTGGGGTGAGGAAACAATTGAAAAATTAATTTCTTTATATTAATATCATTTTGTCATCAGGCCAACAGTTTCAAACTGAAACAAACATCACACATAATGTCTCCAAAATAATCAGTCCATCCACCTGAAATCTCATCAAAACTTCAAATCTGACGAAAAGAGCTACATCAGGGAAAGATGTCGAACCAAGGACGATCTATTCTGAATGAGCTGCTTGATTTAAATGTAGTTTTGTTTTGATTTTGAACAGATACATGGCAATACTTTTTTTCAATACAATCTACTGTTATTTTATAACAATTCAAGAGCACAAATTAACTAACTTGAGAGCAAGTACTACATATTTGGCCGCATAAATTAGGTATTATGAACTAAGAGGGTGGTAAACTGAAGTGCTGCCTAAAATATAAATCTGTGGGAGTGGTTAAGAGGGACATTTGACTCATCTGAATAATACACTTACCAATAGCCATGAAAATTTCATTCACATTCATGGCAGTCTTGGCTGAGGTCTCCATGAAGAGTAGACTGTTGTCATCAGCATAGGTTTGTGCCTCCTAAGGATATTGTTTGTATGGTACAGTTTAGTACAATTTAATGATATAATAAATTCAGGATGAGGATCTGAATACCTGAAATCATTTTGTTGTTGAATTGATTCATATCTATGCATCTTCATACCTGAAGCTCTACGGCTCTCTTGTTTGCGATGTCCGCCTTGTTGCCTGCCAGAGCAATCACTATGTTAGGACTGGCTTGTCTCTGCAGCTCCTTCACCCAGTTTTTCGCCCGTCCGAAAGTATCCTAATGAAGCAATCAAGCAAGAAACTTTATTATTATTACTCTTACCTAATGTATTCACATGACAATCATATTCAAATTTAGCGAAACATTTTTACTTTTTAGCATAAACCATGACCAACATCTGACCTGAAGACATGACCTCAAAAAACTCACAGGTAATGTAATTACATTAAAATTGCAGTGTGTTGTATCCAAAACACTTCCTTAAGATATTCTAAGATATTTACCTCTGATCAACACATTTTGTTCATTTGATCAAAACCCATCAGAGTTCATTGTATTTTTTCTGACAGCTCCCCATTGTTACCCAGCAGCCGAAACCTACTGTGTTGGTAATGTCGTAGACCACGATGGCCGCCTGAGCTCCTCTGTAGTACATTGGAGCCAGGCTATGGTAGCGCTCCTGACCCGCTGTGTCCCAGATCTCAAACTTCACAGTGGTGTCGTCCAGACAAACAGTCTGAGTGAGGAAGGCAGCTGAGGAGAGCCGGACAATGAGGATAAGTGGAATGATAAAATATTAGGACCATGAACCTTTCCATCTTCCCTGAAGATCCTGTTAATGTTTGAGGTACATAAACACTTGAGGGATGTGCATTGCTTCACAACCTCCATGCCATTCACAACAGCACCAACAAATCTGTGCAAAACATCTTCTGAAATGAGATTCATTAAATTAACATAACTTTTATTTTGATGGAAGTTCATTCTTGACCTTAGTAAAAGTACAGCTTAGACCTTTTTCATATTATCTGGGGCTTAGTATCAAAGCCAAATTTTGTTTTTGGTACCAACCAAAATGTGTCTTTAATGTTATATGTCAAAATTGGTCAAGCATCATTAACTGGAACAGACTGTGTGGTCAAATCTGTAATCTTATTCACTTAATGAAATGAATCGTTCTTGATCTAAATCTAAAAATATTTATTCAGGCAAAGTTCTTGTATAGGTTCTTGTGTTTCGATTTAACTTTACGTTTTATATTTCTTAAAGAACATTATCAACAAAAGCCTAATTTTTTTTATCAGTGCGCAAAGTTAGATATTCCATTGACACTAGTACACTTACATTTCATACACATAACACCACAATCTACCGACTGAGAGACGCAAAGCTTTTAAACAACATGCACTCTTTCAAAAGTTTAGAAGCACATTTCTGTCGCCTACCTCCAATGGTACTCTCCTGGAATTCGTGGAACTGGCCTTTGACAAAGCGCAGCACTAAGCTGGACTTGCCCACTGCCGACTCCCCCAGCAGCACCAGTTTGAACTGGCAGATTTTGTTTGCTGCTGTGGCACCATTGGGCCTGGTTGCTCCTCCACCGCGCCCAGCCATTGACAGAGACAGAAACTGTTATGGATGGAGAGGGCCTGACACTACCAGCTAACAGGTTGTAAAGGCAGGAGCCGACTCTGGACACACAGGCACTGCTGGTTAGTGAGGTCGAGGATCAATCTTCTGGTGGGAAGAACTGGATTGGGCAGACAGAGTTTGGCATTCACAGTTTTGCAGAGCCCAATGCGATGTCTTCAATGTCCTTTACTTGTTTGGCCAACAGTGCTCAACCTTAAGATATGAAACAGAAAATAAGCAAAAAAGCTGAATCCAAAGAATATGTGGCATTTTTGTTTGAAAATCAAAGCATCAATTAATGATAAAAATAGGTGCAGATAAATTTTCAAATGTCTAATCATCGCACCTCTACAGCACAGAGAAAATATGTTTGATATCTTCCCTGTAGCACATTTAAATATTCCCTTACTAAATCATTCTGTCGAGCTGTTATAATAACAGGGTAAAGGTGTAGCTAAAGTAAAATAAGATAAAAGAAAAGAGTTTGATGTGCAGCACCTTGTACAGCACTGACTGTTCAAAGGTTTTTTTATGAGAGCAGACACTTGGAAATGTTTCAAAGTTTTAACACACAGCTTTAAACT
>NW_019473090.1:0-1381 GCF_002814215.2 Seriola lalandi dorsalis
CCTGAACATTTTTTTCAGGGCCATGAGGCTGAGGTGTTTGTGCTGGAACCGCACCCTTTTGACCCAAGGATCATCCTATCTGCTGGCCATGATGGGAATGTCTTCATATGGGATCTGCTGCGAGGAACAAACACACAGCACTACTTCAACATGGTACACTGACACTCAGCAGTATCAGAACATGGCGTTGACAGAATCGTGAACACAGCAGTTATATAACACGATGAACAACAACAATACTCAAACAAACAAGACATGCCACGACACACAATGTAACAGATACGTCAATAAGTAACATTAGTTTAATATGTCCTTGGTAGTGAGGTTGAAACAGAATGTGATTTATTTTATTATATAAATGTACTTTGAGGTCCTGCAGGATCTGAAAGGAAAAAATAATTCAAGGACCTTATAATGTATGGATATTGTTAAAAACTCCTTTGTGTGGAGTTTGCCTCCCTTGTTAACGAGTTTCTATACCTCAGCTGATTTTGTGTTATTCATCCAGATCGAGGGCCAGGGTCACGGAGCCGTGTTCGACTGCAAATTTACTCCCGATGGCCAGCGTTTCGCCTGCACAGACTCTCATGGCCATCTGCTCATCTTTGGCTTCGGCAGTTCCAAGCCATATGAGAAGGCAAGGATACATTGCACATGTATATTTAAATCTTTACACACAGCAATTCATCTTTATTGCCAGGTAAAAACCGCAGTAGTGCCATTTTATAGACAGTGGTTATGTTCTACTTCTATTTTTTTTTACAGACAAAATAAAATATTACAGCCTTTTTAAATTTAACACTTTGTAAGCTCACTGTATAATATAAAAATGTAACAGTGGTCATCCAAATACAAGCGTGTGTCTGAATAATACCTCATCACATAGCAAAAGCAGCATGGTGTCTTATCAAGCATCTTTCTCCTGGTCTCCACACAGCTTCCAGACCAGGTGTTCTTCCACACAGACTATAGGCCGTTGATCCGAGACGCCAACGGCTTTGTGTTGGATGAACAGACACAACAGGCACCCCATCTCATGCCCCCTCCCTTCTTAGTGGACGTGGACGGAAACCCCCATCCACCCAGGTAAACATGACCTTTCAGTTATACAGCAAACAATATGTTCTCCATCCATTCAATGTTTAGTCCATGCAGGTTCTCAATGCTGTAGGGAACTATGAAAAACTGTACTAAGTATATTAGAGCGGTTAAATTTTGATCCTCATGTATATACGTAATAGCAAAGTCACTGTTGGCATAAAAACAGCTGTCTTCTATTTAAATCAACTTTTTGTTTTGTTTGTGTTGATAATTTTAATCTCAGGTACCAGCGTCTTGTCCCAGGGCGGGAGAACATTGCGGCTGAACACCTGGTTCCTCA
>NW_019473091.1:0-1668 GCF_002814215.2 Seriola lalandi dorsalis
CGCCAATGGCTTCTCCTCTGGTAGACCTTTCCTTGTCCTCCATCTCTTATCCATTATTCATCACTCTCAGCTCCATCTGCCAGGCCGTAATACCTCTCACCTCTAGACGATCATTTTGCTGTTTCTCAATGTATGGAACAGTGACGCCTCAGCTGTGGCTTTATCAGTGGCGATGCTGAAACAGAAAGGTAGATTATTATATTTGTGCACAGTAGACACCTTGATAAAAGCAAGACAAAACATCAGCACAACATGCTCACAATGATGATGCCTGCCGATGGTCAGCAGGTGTAATATTTATTTATTTCGTTCACCATCTTAATCTAGCATGTTAGCATGCTAACATTTGCTAATTAGCACAAAACTCAAATAGCAGCTGAGGCTGATGGGAATGTCATTAGCTTTGCAGGTATTTGATCAAAAACCAAGGTGCTGGACAAAAACTTTGACCTGATGGTGGCGCTACAAGAAAAGTTGGGGGATCACCAAAGTTATTAAATTATACATTACCTGGGAACCACGAATGTCTGTATCAAGTTTTGAGCCAATCCTTCAAATAAATGTTTAAATATTCCACATTTCCTCATTTTACACTAAAATTTATTTAGATAGCCATAAGAAGAAATAATTGTGGTTTTAAGTTAGTCAGAACATGGCGTTTTGTGTCAGTCTCTGAGCCTCTCTTCTGATTGGCTGACTGTTTCCTGAGTCATGCACAACCAGGCCAACCATAGGGAATGGGTTGTAGCCTACTACTGTAGCTTGGTAAAACTCACTGGGAAATACAAATGGCGATGATCAGTCAGCGGCTGAAATGAGCCGAACAGACATTCTCTTGTATTTCAGAAAAAATAAACTTCAGCCACTGATCTCTAATGTTATTGTCTTTGGGAAAGCTGTTGCTTCCTGACATTCAATGAAGCTCTCCTGGACATCTTTCTGTCTTGTAGCTTGCTAGCTCAGCGACGGATTGACCACTTAGTGTTGTCTTGTTATTATAGTCGCTGTAAAAGGATGTTGTTAGGCTTGCTGGGTTGTTAGGGCGGCTGAGGGCCGTGACTGTACGTGCTGACGGCTCGTTTTAAGACAGTTTCTGAATGTGGCCTGGGTACATCTCCCCATGGATTGATTATTTTGTTACTCTCAGTAATATAAAGTGTAGACCTACTTTATAATAAAAAATAAGAAAAACATGAAAATCTCACTGTCTTCAACATGGGATCTTTAATAAGTAAAAATATAGATTTTTCTCTAGCACCATCAGGAGGTCAGACGATCATCAAAGTCAGTACAATTTTTTCTCTGGGGATCTTAAATATCTTTAGCAAATTCCCTGACCATCCATCCTTTAATAGTCAAGGTTTTTCGCTCTGAACCACAAGCATCAACCTGCTGGTGCAACTTGATAAACAGTCAGGGCATCACCAATATCATTCATCCCGTGGGGACCATGAACGTCTGCAGAAATCCATCCAATAGTGGTTGAGTTATTTCAGTGGGAACCCAACTTGTAGACCAACTCACCGACCCAAAATCGCCATCCCAAAAGTCGTGTTGCTGGCACAGCTAAAAAAAAAAAGTGAGGGGCAACTTTTCAACCGTGTGCCATCTCAAGTTTTCTCAAGTATGATGGCGTAATGACATCAGATTCAGTGAAAAATAGAAATT
>NW_019473092.1:0-1668 GCF_002814215.2 Seriola lalandi dorsalis
ACAGTCTCACCCTTCCAATAGAAACCAACAGGAGCCCAAAATAACTCACCTCACCCCTCAGGCACCAGGAGAGCCACTGAGGAGAATGGATGGGTGAGGTAATCCTGAGGTATGCCGCTCTGGGCGTAAAAGACTCAGGTGGAGCGAAGAGAGTAAACTACAGTCCTGAGAGTTTGGAGGTTTTTTTTTTTCCCCCATCCCCGCTGTCAAGCCAAATCACACCTGTACATGTTGGTGTCCGTATTAAAAGAGAGTGGCAATCGGCCCCCTGTGGTAACTTTGTCCTCTGTCGGAAAGCAAGATTGTCAGGTCATAGCAAAGTCGCATAAATTCCGACGACATCTAATTAGTGATGCTACTCACTCACGATCTCAACCACAGAGCTACACTACATTTAATTTGTAGTGTTATCTGACAGTAAAGTTCACAGCTCTCAGGGGAGGAGGGTTTCTCTACTCACAACAGGAAACATTGACTCTACCAGGTTTCTGTTTTAAGCCACATGTGCCTGTTAAGTGACTGGTTTTTAAAAAGGTTACAGCATTTTTATAGCTCTCGTGCTGATGCATTATAATAGCAAACATGCCAGCCTCCCTTCTATGCAGCTATATAGCTCATACATATATCAGCATCAGGTCATGATCTATGAAAACTAGGTATGAAAAAACATATATAATGGATAGACTTTGTGCTGCTGATGTAATTCGACCAATATCAGTTTGGATTGCTTCCCCAGTAAGTGCAAAACAAAGCAATATGGCAGTCTAACTTTATAATATGAAGATAAAAAAAAAAAAAAGCTTACTTGAAGAAACCCAAGCTGTCAATCATTTCCATCTGCTGCACAGGTGTGCTACCTGCACTGACTACTAACAGCCGTCTGTCTCTCCCTGTCTCCTTCAGATCTGCTGCATTTGCATAGAAAGAGAGAGACTTATGAATCAAGAAAATATAGTGTATTCTTTCAGGCAGTTTTCCAAACTTTAACACATTGATATACAGCAGATTGAACTGAATTGTTAAAATGGTTATAAAATGGAGTGAGGCGTCGTTTTAAGCTCCATCTAATTTGTTTAATGACCAGACTTTTCCTCTTTTGTGTGTGTGATGTGCTCTGCGGATTTCATTACTTTTTCAGTATAACAGAGATACAAGTCTTCTTTGAATGGAGATAACACAATTTTGAATAAATCCATGTTTTTTTTTAATGTAGGATTGTTTGAGCAATCACCTGGCTTTTGGGAAATGAAACAGCTTAATGAGATTTTGTGTCTGTTTGTGTTTGTATATGTCTTCATTATACTAATGTATGACAAGAGTTTGCTTGAGTGTCGCTGAAGGCGAGCATCAATACAGAATCTCAGCTTGTGGTCATTTGTTATGAACAAAATAGAACATGGACTGTAAACACACACTATCAGTAATGAGGGACACAGCATACCTTTTATTTCTATAATATACTCTAAAGGCTTTTCTTCTCTTATTTGTCGATCATCTCAAAGACTGTTTATAAAAAAGCCAACTGTTTTTACACGTTTCAATTTTATCTTTGTTTTTTATTGTAAAATACAGATCTGATTTTATTTCTCTCGCTCAGTTGGGGGTATAATTGCTCAAAGCAAATGCACAAGTATTATTTTCAGATATTAAATATATAAACTACGTGTT
>NW_019473093.1:0-1668 GCF_002814215.2 Seriola lalandi dorsalis
TCCCCCCCCCCCCCCCCCCAACTCTAAAAGCTTGATGGATTCGAAGGGTGGGGTGAGTTCCCTCCCCGCAAGAACCCTGAGGAGACGTCACAATGCATGAGGCATCGCAAAAACAACTTGTCTCCATCGAGGCAGGAAGAGGACCATGAAGTTGTTCAGCCATCCATCATCCTTAGCTGCATTTATTAGGCCTCAGTTTAATGATCCTTTCATAGACATGAAGATGCACTGAAATTAAATTGTTTGCTTTGCACTGTGCGTGTGTACAAGTGAGGAAGGGAAGCGCCGTTATCTGTGAGCTGCGATGGCAACTGAAGCTCACAAACTTATCAGTTTTGCTCCTAATCCGCTTGATAATGCATCCAGAGTCTATTTTGCAACGCACGCCTGACTGATCACGGTGCACGCACGTGACTGTGTGTCTGCCTGTACCCTTGTTGTTTACAGCAGCGCCACTGATGCATCTTCCTGTGAGAACCATGCTTGTCATGGAAATGCTTTGCGTTGGAGATAGGAGCTCGGCTTTGTTGAAATACCATTTCTTTGCAAAAAGCTCAGGCAATAAATGCAAATATCGCTGCCAATGAAGCTCATTTTATCTAAAGTCTGTACCTTGGGATTTGATCAAAAAATCCTGTAGCGGTTTTACTCACAACTGGTGCAATTGGGTTCTCCATTACTCAGGATACATAATAATGATTTCCATAATGAAGACATATTACACATTCCGAGACTAAGCATCGAGGCTCTGATCAGAAAAATAACTGAGCTAACTGCCGCTAATGATCTCCCACTGGCCTTGTTCGCTTCTTTTCACGGCGAAGCAGACACAGTTACACACAGGTGAAGGCTGCAATGAAGCAGGCAAATAGTGGGCAAAGGGCGTTGAGGAACAGGCATTATTTACAACTTAGCAAGTGTAAGATAAGCTCAAGTTGACGAGCAAGATAGATGCCCCTCCATGTTCCACTCTGCCCATATTTCACGGCACAGCTATCAAGAAGTGGCGAATAAAACGTCTGCAGTCAAATTTTACAGACCAGTAAAGTGTAACTTAATAAAGGCAGTGAAATGCCTGCTGTATTGACTGCTTGTGCAACAACATAGTGATTTCACAATGATGGAGGACGCCATTAAGAGCATCATTAATGAGCCAGCTCAATGCCTTTCGTAATCAAATGGTTCCGTTCAGCAGTCGAACTTATTCAAACAAACAGTGGGAAGTGAAAACAGTGGCGACGGCGCAGGAACAGCCAACAGTGCGTTCCTCCCAAGCCGTTCCTGATTAATCACACAGCAATTTTTTTGCGCGCTAGGTCATTCACCTCTGCAGTTTTGGCAACAGCGAGGAGGTTGACGTTTCTTGGAAAGTGCCGTTTTATCATCGCACCAAGTACAGGCTTTTTAAATGTAGGACAGGTCAATTCATTCAATGTAAAACTGTTTGGATTGGCATGCTGTGTAGCTTTTCAAAAAGGTATTTGGGTGATCTGGCGAGGGTTTCACTTTTCTAACACAACATCCAAAGTAAACCTTTTCATTTCCAATGATACAGAACCAGCGCGGCAGAGACAGAGTGAGGTGCCATTGTAAATTAATCAGCCTTGTGGAGGAGAAACAGGAAAAAGCATTCCTCACATTAGACAAACCCCAGCCCCAGCTTGATGC
>NW_019473094.1:0-1412 GCF_002814215.2 Seriola lalandi dorsalis
ATTGTATAACTGAGGCATTTTTATGTTAGATCTTTTTTGAAGGTTGGGAGTCCCGTGAAATATTTTCCCTCTTCTCAGCTCTGAATAAAAACATATGGAAGCCTAGCTATAAACACCCTGCAGAGGCTACTCAAAATGTATTTCAGTAATTCCAGTTAGTGTCGTGTCAATCTGGTCTCGATTCGCATATCAGTTGGTTCTGATTTAATTGTGTGTTTTTCCTTTTTGTGGGTATTGCACCTTAAAGCAATGTTCTCATCTCATTTTGCAGGGAGCACTGATCTCCAATACACCTACGGGTGATTAAAGTGCTATTTCAGTAACAGTAACACCTCTTTAAAGTGATAATGCTTACAATTATCATGCAACCAGACTCTGTTTTTGATACTGTTCATGCTAGCAATAGCCTTTCCATGTATTTTCATTTTGTAATTACCTCTCTAATTTGTAATTTTTGTTCTTGTTTTGTTAGTTTTTGTTGAGCCCGCCAGAAATAATGCATGCATGTAATCAAGTGTTTAATTTTATCTTTCTGTTCACTGTTCACTCTCTCAGAGCTGTAAGTAAGTTGCAGTAAGTTAATGAAGACCAAACATTTCCTAACGCTGCTGGTTCACATTTAAAGCATTCAACTGGTGAGGCACAAGGAAACTTTCCTTGTGAAGCAGTCAAAACTACTTAGTGAAGGCCACAGTGAGCTATAGGCGACAGGCAGCAAACCTCCAAATTCTCAGCAAGGTAACCAACTGTGCCCTGGAAGACTACAGCATGAAGTCACATTAAAGTTGCTCATGGGATGACAGAAAAAGTCCAGTTATTGACTGATCTCTTCATGAAAGCTATGCGTGTGTGTTTGGTTGCACTGTAAACAGATGCATGAGATGCTGTTTGCTGCCTCCGGAATTCTGGGACCTTTCTCTGTTACCGCCCGTCTCCTACAAATCACGTTTCTATACAACTAAGCTACAGCTGCAAACACATTTTGTAGGAAGCATAATGGCTGGCTGGCTCATGTTTAGAGGAAATGCAAAATTTGTATATGAATGACGCCTTACATTTATGAATGGCAGCGGTCGCAATAACGTTTCCTATACACAGCATTTTTGCTGTTGCAGTTTAGCTGCATAGAAACCTAATTTTTTTGGAGACAGGGTTGACCACAGCTCAAAACACAGTTACTGATGGATCCTCCTTTATCCTCCTAAGACCCGAACTCTTGCATGGCGTGCATTTTTAATTTCTCTTTGCTATTTAGGCTGATTGGGACCTGGGAAAAATGATGTCCACATATGAGGACATTAGTTTTACATTTCTATTACTGAGTGGCAGTATAATATCCTCATATGTGGTCACCAGGCCCTTGTTGAGAAAAAGTTAGTATTGTGGTCTAGAGAACCCAAAATGTGAGGTCC
>NW_019473095.1:0-1668 GCF_002814215.2 Seriola lalandi dorsalis
AGACGCAAATTGAGGTGAAGTCCACTCAGTTTTAACAGAGACGTTGCCCAAATAAATGGATCAATAACTCCTCTAACCACTTTCCTGCTTTGATTCTGTCTAACTGTGAAAGTCCTTCTCTTGAATCCAGACTGAGTAATGGTCATTTCTATCTTTTTATTGAAAACACCTTATGTCCCTGTGAGAAGATTTGAGCAGGATAATCAGTAGATAGCATCTCACTGAAACATGTCTTTAAAGTAGACTGAAATTGAAATGACCTTAACTCTTAGTATTAATCAGCATTGTCTGTCCTAACAAAATATTTGTCAGAAAAACTTGTCACTATGTTGTGATTTGAGTTTGTCTCAGTCATTGATCATTAGTCGCACACCATTGCCCATATTCAGATGTTCGTGTCATAGTGAAGCAGCCTGCTTACAGAGCAGAACCAGCTTTCAGCATCAGGGTGGCACGCTGATTAAATTCCCAGCCTGTGCTTGTTCCCCTGTGTCCTCTCCTTTTTGGCAAATAAATTGGAGTGAACTGACCTTTAATCAGATATGTAGAGCAAACCTGAGTGTTTAAGCTTCAAGAATCAGACACGTTAACTTCAATTAATCAAGTGAATACCATTACAGAAGGTGACGTGTACGTGACGGTTCACTGCACCATCTGCATATTCTACTCGTCATCACTCCGAGGCATTACTTTCGGACTTTTTCCCCAGTGGATGGGGCTAATCACTGGCCTCTGTCTCACGGTCACGCTCTGCGTTGCAGTACTCAAGTCTGTGTGTGGACTTGTCTCCCAGTCTGGCATCATATGTTGAGTAAATGAGTGAGATTTTAAGTATTGCGTCATGCATACAACTACAGTATGGCCAGCCTCCACAAATTCATGTAAACAATACTACAAAAAAAAGTCTAAAAGTAAAGAAACCCTATTCAAATAATTTTCCAGATGAGCTTTTCAAACTGTCATTGTCTTCATTATTGACAAAAGCATTTACTATATAATACAAGAAAGGTTAGAGAAAATACTGTATAAGTCGTCCATCTTGCCATCTTCCCAGCCAAACTTAGCAAATTCAGAACTGAGCAACTACTTCAAGTTTTGATCATCTGTGCACCAGAATACTTCAGGATTTGTTTTTCATTTCATGGAAGAGTAACTCATCTTAAATCATCATAATTTGTACAGTACAAAAGAAAATGAGACTCACTTCACTTCTCCCAAATCACAGCTCACGCAATCTGGTTTCCTCCTGAGTATTTTTGAATCTGCCAGCTTCAGCGTACTGCCTCAAGAACACCAGCTCTGAAATGCGCAACTAAAGATGTAACATATACGATTCAGGCCCAAACCTAACAAAAGAAAAAAGTCTCCTTAGCTTAGGGTTTTTTATTTAACCTTGAACAAAGCCATAACGGAAAATCTGAGGCTTTAGAAAGGAATTAAGTCACGGAAGGAATATGACACAAGCAAATGAATTAAGACCTAGCTGTGGCAATGTTTCTGTCATGTTTCTTTTTAGGATGTGAAAGATTCTGCAGGTTCTGAGCAGCTACAGTGATCTGCAGCAAGGTGACACATAACGATATAATGCAATTATGCTAAAATGTATACTCTATTAACTAAGCATCATTTGAGCCATTTGTGGAGAATAAATGCCAGACATCCTTGTTT
>NW_019473096.1:0-1379 GCF_002814215.2 Seriola lalandi dorsalis
ACTGCAAGAAGACTACAGGAAATGTCTAGAATAAGTCATTTCAAGGCAATGAAATACTTAAATAAGAAAAGATTTGGTTATATGTAAAAGATAGTAAAAACAGACTTGTTTATATATTGTCACTAACTGACATTTTACTATGCAATGGTTTGACAGATTTACAGAAAACAAGCGCTATTCAGCAAGTTCAACGGTGCTCAGCCTCCTCCACACTAAACGAGACTGTGGTCACATTAATGACAACAGAGGCAGAGATAAGACTAAGCTGCAGGTTGAAGTATAAGCCTGGTCTGCTGGGTGGCATTGCAGAACCGGTCTTGACACAAAGGAGTATTTATCAAACTCTGTGGAACCTTTCTGGTAACATGATCCACTGTACATTGTAGCTGCTAAAGCTCATTGTGAAAAAAGTCCATGATATAAAACCAAATGTCATTTCAAGTCCTCCTCTAACCCTTCTCTTTAGACTTAGTCTTTCTTAGTGACACTGAGGGTCTTTGAGCTGTGAGAAGTTACGTTGGTTGTAAAATCAACATATGTTCAAAGACTTTGTGTAATCCATCAACCCGTTAACTGCAGGCTGTGACATTATACTGCTTTTAACGTCTGGAACAATCTTGATAAATTGTTTTTTTCTTCAGGGGAAGACTTGCTTTTATTTGCTCAGAAACCAGTTTCCTTCCTGGGGAGGAAAGTCCAATGTTGCCTTCTTTCTGTCCTCTGACAGGAGACAATAATGGACCTCATTGTTGAGGTTTACCAGAGTTTTTATCACCTAATCCAGCTACTCGGCCGCTGCCCGGTGAAACTTTTAGATATTGTTAATATGAGTTGCTCATCCGGTTGAGCCTTTAGCATCCGGTTGAGCCTTTAGCATCCTGTTGAGCCTTTAGCATGATGGCAGCCAAGCTGATTTTTCTAATCCACCAATCAGTTTAAATGTAAATTAGGTTTTTGAAAAGTACAATGATACAAATGAAAAGGGTTCTGCTCAGGCCACGCCCTCGCGGCGTCACCTGGTAGATGTGAGGTAAGTGAGACGAACTTCTAGTCGGACCAGCTGGCAGCAGATAAGAGAGCTGAAGCCTGCTCTACAGGTCTGTCAGGGGAGCTGACAGCAGAGAGCTACATGCAAACACACCACCGTTTTCTCTGTTTGTCTCTAAAGAAAAGAGCCAAGCCATTGTCATGAGTCTCTACGGGCATGTGGTTTTGTGTGTGTGTTTATGTGTGTATGAAGGCAGGCCTAAACTGCCATTTTCAAATCCTCTGGCCATATTTGATCGCTACAAGTTTGCTTTTAATGTACTGGAATTATTTGATTTGATTTACCCTCTATATTGTGTGTATCCTCATTACATTGCACTCCCATATCAGTA
>NW_019473097.1:0-1668 GCF_002814215.2 Seriola lalandi dorsalis
TTGCAATGGCACTCATGAAGACGCTTCCCCAACAGGGAAGTAAAAGGAGAAAAAAAAGAGAAGAAGAGAGAGAAACTGCAAATCTTATGCATGAGGGCTGCATATGCATGATGGAGCCACGCTACAGTGATCACGCTTGCTGTGCGTGAGATAGACTTGAACGTGTCTTCTCTTCATTACTTTTTAAATGACTTCACTGGCGAGTGGAAGGAAGAAGCCGCTTGTATATTTCTGCCGAGTCTCCGAGCTCTCGATGGCTTAAACGCGCCAGCAACCAATACACGCTGTGGCGTCTACTGTGCTGACACCGAGCGCGGTAATGTTGAAAATATTTGGACTTCCGAGGCTTTTGTGAGAGACCTGACTTGAAAACGAACCCCTGCAGATCAGTGTGTCAGGCTGATGTACAGGCTCTAATGCTGCTGGTGAGGGGAATAGCGAGGCTACTGACTACACAAGGCCCCCAGCCACAGAAGACTTTTGTGATCCGCAAGTGTATATTTATGAATAATTCATACTTTCATTTCACACTGCCATGGTTTTGGATTTGATTGAAATCTACAAAAACTGCAAACAAATTAAATCAAACTGTCTCACAAATATATTACAGCAGAATTCGGCACGATTGTCCTGCTGAAACCGATTTTAAACTGCGGCTCCCAGGGTGAGAATGTGAGAATTGCTGTATTTCTGCCTTAGCTTTGATAGTTTATAGAGCATCTATGTAGACTGTCTACACAGAGTGCATAAAGATGTGTATTTCAATTCCTTCAAGGGCATTAGTGCCAGTTGCTTCAGTACAGCAACAACTTATGCACACCACTTATCTAAAGATAGCATTTTCCGAAGCAGAGGAAGAAGCAGAATGCTTTACAACAACATTATACCCCACAGCAACAACAAAATAACAATGAAAGAAGTTTTATCCGTGTGAAGTTTTTGGTAGGATGCATCGCAGCACTTACAAAATTTGCTGAAAGGCAAAAACATTCTATACTGTTGGACCTCATCTCCTGTTTATCCATGCAAACGAAGATTCAGGGAATGAGTCTCCAGTGTCTTGTGCTGGCCTAGATAGGATTACAATCAAAGGGAGCCAGAGTAGGGAGCCCATCCCCTTTGCTGCAAACAGAATGAGTAAATCTTTCTCCCTGTGCTCTCCTCTCAGAGTTCTTGTCAAGACAGCAAAGTGGTGCTGTGCCAGCTCTGTAGATCCCAAGTCTGGCTTTCACTTTACAGATGTCAGGCCTAATGAAAAGAGAACATGAAAACTATGACAAAGACGAGTGCAAGAAGGAGAAGAAAGTGTAGGAAATGAAGCGAGAGTGGGAAATGTGTGTGATGCTCCTTGGTTTATTTAATCAAAGCAGAGTGTTCTCAACCACTGGACAGGCTGTAGTGATGCTGTGGTTTAATAATAACTCCCCGCACTGCTCATCTGAAGACTGTAAGAGAGAGAAAGTAACACACGGAGCCGTTCATTCATCATCTGCATCAGCCTCCGGATGCATGGTCATCTGTAACTGTCGGCCAGATAAGAGCCACAGAGGTTTGAGCGCAGATGTGACAGGCAGAAACAGGTGCTTGATCTATTGCCACATATGTTGAGCAGTGAGGAGACACTGGAGCAGAAGGCTTTCCAGAGGGCTTCAGCTCCAGTCACTGTAG
>NW_019473098.1:0-1378 GCF_002814215.2 Seriola lalandi dorsalis
GATCTTGTTTGATGTTTCTTCTTGTTGACAAAAAAACTGTGAAAGAAGAAAATTTGCAAATTAGTCCATTGTTCATCTGTTTACTGAATTTTCATTTGGCATTTTCAATCATTTGGGTTTAGTCATGTAGATCGCTACATAATGAGTTGCCTGAAAATGTGCATCATCACCAAATAGCAGAAAAAGAATGCGAAGCCCAAAGCTATTGCTCATGTTAGTGAGACAATAGCGAGCAGGCTCTATGGTGCCAGACAGTTTGCTTTATCAAATCCACTGCATTACCTCATGCTTTGGATCATCCGTTACAGAGCCAAAAAAGTGCAATGACAAGCTAGGCAGGCTTACTTACGGAAAAGAAAATAATATCTATCAAAGCCCCTTGTGAACCTCAATGTGCTCCACATGCTGAATCTGAAGAAGATATCTGAATGTATAGGCAGCTAAAGCTGATGGAAATGAAGGCCGTCACGAGGCCATAGACTCACCCGGACGATGGTAAAAGATGGTAGGTGCCGGTGGGCAGTTTGCTTCCTACTCAGCCCCACCCTGCTGGGCCTCGGGAGCGGACGTTTTCTCTGCAGATGGGTCACCTCCTGTCTTGGCCTCCTTGTTTTCCTGGCCGGGCTTGCCACCAGTCTGTTGGCGTCTGCGGCGGTAGTTGAAGTTACGGCGGTAGCGCCTCTGGCGGGGCTGTTGGTTTTGACCACCTTCGCCACCCTGATTCTCCTTGTCCTCTTCACCGTCCCGCACCGGTCTGGGACGGGGTGGACCCCTGGAAAGAACAGGAAAAATGGCAAGAGGCTGTAAGCAAACACGACGCACACAGTGACGAAGTGGAGATATCATGCAAAGAACACATCGTCCACTGAGACAAGATACTGTTTAACAGTCGTAAGACAATTGCTGCTGGAAAAAAAAAAGACAAATTTGGATGCACAGCTGCAGTTTGAGGTTAGGCTGTAATGAAGGGAGAGCTTCTTTGGCCAAAACAGGTGGCATCAATTATTATTAAAAGGTTCTTTTTAAAAGTTAAATTTAGTTTGGGGGATTTGAAGCTAGGATCCAGACAGTCCAATGTTTTATTCTCCCTTTATTGCAGCCCTGCGTCAATGAAGCCAACATGCAAACCTTGGTCTGAACCTTGGTCGGAAGCCTCTGTAGTAGTTCTGCCTCACTGGTTTGTTGCCCTGGTCTGGACCTCCCTGGCTCTCGTCACCCTCACCTCCCTGAAAGCCAACAGATCAAATAGCAAGTGATACACTGCTTTTTCCGGAGTCAGTACACAGGCAACCTTAAGAACATGTTTAATGTATACAACATAAAATAGTTGTAATGAAACTGGCCAGGTTGCCATTTAATGTTGAGAATGATAAAAAAA
>NW_019473099.1:0-1668 GCF_002814215.2 Seriola lalandi dorsalis
CCTTGAAGCAATTGTGAAACTGTGAAAACATTATTGCGCAACAAATCAACTGATTTGTTATTAGAAAAAAAAAATATATAGTCACAGATACAGTAAACATTAATTAGACCAAATGTGTTGTAGAAATTAGTTAATACAGTAACAAGGAAACTGGATACACAAATGTATAGCTCTCAGAGTCCTCCAACCTAACAGGTCATACCTGTAGGTTGCTTGTCCCTGCCCCCAGTTATGACTCATATGACTGTACTGGCAGCAGGTGTACTGGACCTTTGTTGTCATGGTAACAATAATAAGATTGGAGTTAAGGTTGTGGAACAGCCACACTTTGGTTTGGTTTAGGCACAAAAACAACTTGGTTAGGTTAAGGGAAAGTCTATGGTTTGGCTTCAAAGTGATTAAGGTTGGAGGACCTTTATCATCATGGTTACAATACAGCGTTGAGGAATGGCTGATTAAAAGAAACAGTAACCATCAGTATCACACGGGGAAACGAACCCTGGTCTCCTGTGTCAAAGTTCTGCGTTTTCTGTCCATCCATCCAGCCCAGCCTCCTCCTAATAGTCCTCCTTATACTCCACGTCACCTGACTTCCTCCGTAATAAGATCCTTACACAGACAAAAGCCGTTTTTTTTACGGGAAAGACTGTATCTACTGTACATTGTCACAAATATGCCTGTCAGTATTTGCTTGGCTACAGATCTGATAAATGGCTGCATGTAAAAAAAAGTCAGTTAAAGTATCGAAAATGCTATAGATCTGTTCCAGTAGTGGTTGCTACTAGCAACAGAATGTTCAACTGAAACCAGCTGCTGGAAGCAGAATATTCAGATTGTGTTCAGAACTGAACAGCTGGAAAGTAATTGATTTTTCAGGTCACAGTCTGACCAAAGACAGAAAATTCAGAGAATGACCAGGAGGGCACAACAAACATGTGGTTTATGACAGCTGATTATCTGGTTGACCTGTGAGTGACCTTGGCAGGGGAGACCATGAGTCTATCACTGCAGGTCATTGGACACAGGAATACATTTTTCGAGCAGCATGGTGTAAAAGGGGTTTATGTTCGTGGATAATCTTTATTCCACAAGGTCATTAGAAAAACACTATTTAAAATATGCTTTTAGGGTTGACAATCCATTTCAGAGAAGTATTTAGTCAGGACCTCTCCCCAATGACACCTGATTATTTGAAGTGAAAGTTGCTTTCTTTATTTTTAATCTTAGTGTGGATGCGGTGTGCTTGGTGCGTTTTGGTTTTGTCTGTCTCTCTCTCTTTGTTTTGTCCGTGGGTGGCGACCTCCTGGTTCCTGACCTGGCCCTTACACCTGACCCTTATTCCGAATATCAGCACACCTGGCCTCCATCCATCCACTATCAACCCTCCAGTATATATAGCCAACCCTGACATCCAGTCCCTGTCAGATCATTGTGCTTCACTCAGATCTCCTCCAGCCAGCCCTTGTCTGCTGCCCAAGCCTGCCAGTGAGCTCACTTCCCCCCTGGATTCCACCAGCCACCATTCCCTTACCTTTTGTCAAATAAAATACTTGTTTTTTTGGACTAATCAGAGCCTCTCGTGTCTGCCTTTGGGTTCAGCCTTGATCTGTGACATATTTTCATAACGGAGATCTGAAGCACCACTGTGTGCACACTGTATCTATACAA
>NW_019473100.1:0-1668 GCF_002814215.2 Seriola lalandi dorsalis
TTTTCAGTGTTTTTTTTTTTTTTTTAACTCTTCTTCAGTTACTGCGAGCGAGAGACGAGCTGGGGGTCCATCAGTCTTATCAGATGGCCATATCACAGCGAGGAATATAATACAATGAAGAAGTTGGACTGTTTGAAGAAGTTTTGATGAGTTGTGAAGTGTTGTTTTATCTACATTTTGTGTTTGTGTTATAAAAGATCATCATCACATCGTCACTTACAAAGCCTGTCTACCCTCCTTCTCTCTGCATACTTGCTCTTTGCCAGTAGAACTTTATTTAAGAATAATTTTCAAAAATGTATCGAAGCATTTCCTGTTTTGTTTTCCATTATCAACCATTATTGGTCATATTTTGTTTTGTATGCCATTTCTGTACCATCATACAATACTTTTTGCTACACTTGATGGTACCCTATCACTAAAATAGTTCCAGTACTCAACTATGAGTTCAAAATTACAAACATGAAGACGGGTCGTCCTGTTCCATCCTTTATCTGTCTTTTTCTCCTCTGCCCTCTGTGTCACAGTCATCCTTTGGCCACCTGGCTGTCCTCCAGAACCCATTCGTCTTGACAACAAACCCCATTTTCTTGCCCCTTAAGTGACACATTTGATCACCACTACACCGCAGAAGAGGTTTTCACTGATGTGGTAATAAGACTGAGACAAAATACAAACAACTAAAAATAAAATTACAGTGCTAAAAATATCACATATGCTGATGTACAGCACATGATACTCCCCACAGCTGTAACACCGCAATTTCTCCATTCCACATTGCTGAGTTCATTACCGGCTAAATGAAGAATGAGTACTGATAGATAAATTGAGTTTAGTTTTATTGAAAACAGCGACAATGACCTAAATGCAACATCTGTCATAACTTGCTTGAGAACAAAACCAGAAAGCTGGCCAAGTTAGAGCGACAGATTACAAAGCTCCCCAAGTATGAAGGAAAACAAAAAGAGTTTTCCATCTGCAGAGGGAGGAATACACTTTCCAAAAGTTACAGATGGTGACAAAATTTTGAAAAAAAGCACAGATGGCTTGTTATCAAGTTGAGGAGAAAGACAACGGTACAATAAATGACCCCTCTGGTTGTATAATATAAAACACTTCAGTGGCATCAAGAAGTAGAACCAGCAGAGAGGTAAAGATCTTCTCTGTAGGTGTTACAATCCTGCTTGGGGAGGCTTCTACCCTGGGAGGGGATCAGGGGCCCCTAAATGTGACACAATGAATAGTCAGCGTCTTGTCCTAATCGGTTCAACATCAACTTAACAGAGAACACAGTCAGTGATTGTTTTTGGCAATCTGGAAGACTTCAGAAGTTTGGCACCATATGGTGCTCTGATCGTCTCAAAGCCGACCTTTGGCCTGACCCAGAGCTGAGGTTGTGACCACTGACAAGAGACAGGCTGTCTGACCTCCAACCACGCAGACGGTGTGGTGACAGCTGATGACACACACAATGCTCACTAGTTCTTCTGAAGAAATAGAAACTCCATACATTACAAAACACAAAATAAACCACTTTGCCTGTTGTGGTTAATTGTTGCTAAACAGCTGTATGTCGATATGCATTAGTTTGTCACACATACAGAAGATTACTTTACACTGTTAATTTAGAAAAATGGTTTATTTGCATATAACTCATAAGAAGTTTGT
>NW_019473101.1:0-1377 GCF_002814215.2 Seriola lalandi dorsalis
AAATGATGGCAGTTATTTGTGTTCAGTTTCACAGACAAAATAAGTGATAAGAAGTCTTGTCGTCAAACCACAACTTGTCATTTGAACATTTATGTTTGTGTAGAAAATGAACAAGTAAATGTGTTAATCAGTGAGTTTTAGAAATGCTGGTAGGTGGATTATTGAATCTGAACAGCTAAAATAGATGTTCTCCCCTGCTTCCAGTCTTTATGCTAAGCTAAACTGGATCTAGCATCATATTTAGCATACAGACATGAGAGTGGTATCGATCTTCTCATCTACCTCTCTGCACAAAGCCAATAAGTGTATTTTCCAAAAGAAAGATTTTGTGTTCTTCTTAAGATCACTTAAGATCGTTCAAAAAATAAAATTATGGGTCAAGTTATTCTGTTTCACAAAGGTTATTATTTGTTATCTTACATAATATAAAAAGTGGTGGTCATGATTACGATTTTCCTTATTTGACAACATGTTTATGTAAATATTTGGTCATTTTGCATGCCCCGAAGGTGAACACCGCCATGGCTGATAAACAATGGCAGTGTGACGGGATATACGCTACAGCAACAAGATGATAAAAACTAAAAAAGTGCTTAAATTGAGGTGAGGCTGATGCAGTGGGCAGTGGTGTTATGTTGTTAGCCAGCTGCTCCTGGTGGGCTAGCACTTGAGTGGCTTCAGTAATACACATCTTTTTCCAGTGTTTGTGTCGTATTCCACTGAGGTTAGGATGGGCAACACATTGGTTCAGAAGAGAGCTTCAATATTATATTATATTAGATTAGATTATATTACATTATATGAATTTGTAATACTGAAGCTGTGTTTAATAAGAATTTATATTTTATTTCTGTGGCTCACAGGGTCAATGAAATAACAATGCATTTAACTAAATTAGAGCTTTGATGTATCCTTATATTCCTCTGTGCCATTATAATATGTGGAACCGTATCAATATATAAATCACAAACTTATAAATACAGTAATTGGATACCACAGATTAGGAAATATAAATTACAGCTTCAACGTAACATTATATTACAACATAATTATATGGTTACATAATATATATGGTAATCTAATGAGTGATATACTTTATACATATAAATTACATAATTAGGCAATACTGCAGAGAGGTTGTTAGTGGATGAATAGCGTACGACAAAGGCAGACTTGTTGGTTGGCTGAGTCACCATTGACTGCTGATCTACAAGCAATTATCCTTTTCCAATTTTCTGACCATAATTCTCAGGTAAAAGATCTATCCTCTAATTAGTTGCCGCTTCCAGTCAAAGGCACATTATTGCGGACAGCAGACAGAAACAAGGACAAAGTGGATAGATCAGACAGACAGACAGACAGACAGACAGACAGACA
>NW_019473102.1:0-1667 GCF_002814215.2 Seriola lalandi dorsalis
GCAACGCCATGTGTTTACCTACTGGACTGTGTTTTGATCATACTGACAAGTAGGCAGAAAAATGTGGACTAAGGCAAGTCGCAAAGTGAGCAGCCTGCTTAGGTTGCAAGAAACATCCACTTAGAAGCTCAGCAGTAATTTCCCAGTTTTCCTTGGGTGAAGGTACAAGCCCATTAAAGAACACCATGAACATTCTTGACCTCAAAAGGTTCTTCCAATGAGTTGTGGCCGTTCTTTACCAACCTTCTTACCGTGAGTCTCCCATGTGAAAAAGCACCTTTCAGACATCCAAGAAAAGTTGAATCAAGGGCAACTGGACTTGGTTGTGGATACTTGAAAATGCATTGTAGATACTGGGCGATGTTTCATCTCTCATCTCATCTTTAAGTATCTTCAACCAATTCCAGTTGCCCTGAATTGAACTTTTCTTGGATGACCATGACCTGGATGACTGAGAATCTTCACAGATGCCTTTCGGACAGTTTTTCACTTCAGAGACATAAATTATATTTAGGCACTCTTTCACCTGTCCCTCCTGTACTGTAGCTCTGAAAGTTATCAATATCTTCGCACCAATGCCACCATGACAAATTCCTGTACATTTTACTATTAGAAAAAAACTTTTATGTTCTTTGAAGAACATTGATTGCTTCTGAATTCCTATGATGATAGGTGAGAGATTGCTTTTGTTATGGTATTGTTATGAGCAGAGGTTTCATTTTGCTTGAGTGCCAGTGCTTCTTTTTAATAACTTCAAGGCCTCAGATGACTCTGACAGCACAGTTGAGACTCTTGATGAGATGATCAAAGCAATGAATGAGTTCAAGATCCTAAATGGTGCTAGGTGCTTGCAAGACTGCGAATGATTGCAAATGAAGGGTTTATTCATCATCTTATCCATAATACTTCAGCAGTTTGTACTATATGCAGTTGTGAATCTATTGAGATCAATATTTTTTCACTGGTCTTTTGACAATTCTCCAAAGCAGCAGGTAAATCATCCTGTTAAAAGTTTGTTCTCCTCCTTTTGAAACAAAACCCTTTTCTCTATGGCTGCTAGGTGCTCAATAGACCCTTAAATGAACACCAGGACTATATATTTGAATATTTGAACAACATGAGACTTAATGAGATGGAAGTTCTGCAGCAAATTGTACACACAATTCAATCATCCATCTGTATACTTTTATTACATTATATAAGCCATTACAGTCTTAATGTCAGGATGAGCAATTAAAACATTCTTAAAACTGACAGCTCTACCCTCCCCCATATTTATGCAAATACAGCAACTTTTGTCAAAACACTGGGGAAAAGCGTCTGCATTCAGCCTTCTATGGGGTTTATGGTATTCGAGTGATATCATGTGGTCCGACCTGTAAGTTAGCTGAGGGTATATTTATTCTGATCATTATCACAAAAGTGCGGCATTGCATAATGTTTTGCGTGTTCTGGCCTGTGATTTAGAATTCAGTTTTCTGACTGTAGAGAACAGGAGGAGTAGGAGATACTTGCCACGACTAAATTCTGCACTCACACTGGAGAGCAGCTCACCAGGCATGCATACAACATCAGTTATGGTCAAACTGCATTCACTCTTAATAACTAATTATACAACAACAATGTAAATCTGGGAACAGTGGAAACACTGTAGAGCGCGATGTAAA
>NW_019473103.1:0-1376 GCF_002814215.2 Seriola lalandi dorsalis
GATGTCATCTGAGAGTTAAATAAAGAGAGACACAGAGAGGTAAAGAATGAAACCCGGGTCATAAAATCAGATTTTCAGATTTCAGATACTTCTTACGGTCTGGTTCATCCTGCACCAGATGTTAAGAGGCTGAGGTTTGTAGCATCAGGGCAACTTACATAGTATCATAGTCAAAGAAAGATAAATGCGAATAACAGTTTCTGCTACTCTCTGTATTACCCTGATGGCTATGTGGCAACTCTGGATAGAGACTGAAGAAGATCTCTACTCTTTGTACAGTGAATGGCCATGTGTTTCCCAACATACTGTGCACGCTTCCCATTGTTTTGCAGCAGACTGTAGCTTAGGGTGTACCTGCAACCTCTGTCACACTTTGTAAGAACAATGTGTTATTTTACATTAGAAAACCATGTGGAATTTATTCCTTTGGCTTCTTATTCTCTCTAGAAATCCTTTGTGACAGCCCAGCTGTGATCCAGGACCATGATACCTACAAAGCTGGACATTTCCGACACCCGCCAGCTCATTATTCATTATGGGAAACATTATGCAAAATACAAACTCTCTGGATGGTAGGCAATCCTCTTAGTGAAACAATGTGCAAAGTAACAAAACTGATCAAGAAAAGCCTTTAAATTTAATACCATAGATGTATCATAAGAACTGGTATTCTACCTTCAGGATTTGCTGATGCATTTATTAATGTTTCTACTGCTGGCCCTGCCTGCACATTCCCCCTCAGACTGCAGACTTTACATTGGGACATCCCACATTTTTCTAGACTCTGGGAAAGTTCGACAAATATCAAACCTTCATGGTTTAAAATAATCATAAACCAAAGAGTAATAATTGACATTGTTTTCAGTTCAAGGCTCCTGTCAACTGATTTAGAGACATGTCTTTTATTGTGGCGATCTAAGGGGAAAACACTTCATGTGCCATGGGAGCTATTTTCTTTGCAGCACCACTGGGACAGACTGACAGCTGCCAGCTCTCTTTATAGTGTTTTATTTTAATTACCTTCGCCAAGGAGTTTATGTTTTCATATGTGGAAACTACTGAACCGATTCACACCAAACTTGGTGGAGGGGTGGGGCGTGGTCCAGTGAACAACCCATTCATTTTTGTTTCAGTTAAAGGGGGCGGGTCCAGGAACACAACTAAACATTTTTTGACATTTTCATCAATACTTTGCCTGGCGGAGGTTTGACATTCTAGTCTTGGTATACATTTGTCTCCCAGTCCATTGTTTGACTTTGAATAGCATGAAAGTTGCTATATAAATAAAGTTTGCCTGATTAAAAGTGTAACCAATAGGTTGAGCAGCACAGCAGTCTGACTGTGCTACCTTCCATTAGACATGGTCATGCATTGAC
>NW_019473104.1:0-1667 GCF_002814215.2 Seriola lalandi dorsalis
GACATTTTGACAAGTTTGAAGTCAGAGCTGAGCAAAGCGGCATGGAAGATCTAACGGAGTCACCCATGTAAATTTGACAGTCCAACACTGGCAGATGATACAGCAGAGTTGAGGGGGCGGGGGTTCATTATCTCCTAATTACACGAGATTGAGCAGAGGCTTACTGAGCTAGAGCAGGAAAACATCTGCAGACTCGAGTGCGTCTCCCCAGATTCCAGCGCCAAGCCTGTAAAAATGCTGCATACTAACCAAAGGATTACAGCGTATGATTTTGCCAGGAACCTTTGGAGACAAATAAATGAGAAGGTAAAAACTAGAATAGAAGTGGGAAGGTGGTGAAGGACCGGGGAAGTACATTCAGCCAGTCCATTCACTAACTGAATAAACGTGTCTGCTTTTTTTTTTTTTGTACTATTCCCCTCAGCCAAAACCCAACTGTTTCAGCCACTGCAATCATGACCATGAAGCATCTGCTCTATCGTCATGATCTCTGAGAAAGTGTGACACAGCTTACCACGGGATACACAGTCAACCATTACGGCTTGACTAGATGACATGCTGCATTGTTATCGAGGAAAGATTCTTTTCAAGCAATCCATGTGAAGGTAGAATGAAAACTTCTTTTTCCTTTACCAAATTCATACAGCGGGGCCAGCTCCAAGCTTTCAACGGCTGACACTGTGACAAGGATAATGTCTTTCATTGTAGTTAAAAGTCTGAAGAAAAAACAAGGCCCTGGCAGTTTGCTCCAGATGTTGTTTGTGTAAATGCACCTAACAGAAAGAATCCCTTTCTATATGAAATGTCTGATTTTACCTTCATGACCCCTGCCCTTGCCTCACTAAGCAACAGCTGAGACGGGCTCTTTCCCCTCGCTACTACACACACTAAATCTTCAACACAAGAGGCACCAAAGCAAAGCATCTCAATCCCTTGAAAACACTGACTTGCCAGTTGTCCATTGCAATAAAGGTTGCTAAGATTTATCTTTTTTGAAGTGAGATCTGGTTATGATAGAGTCCACACGGTGACAGAATGATTATTCATCCGCGAGTAAGACTAAAGCAACAAAGTTAGCTGTACACAAAAGGTTTAGAATTGGATTTCAGTGCCTCATGTGGATATAGGCTCCTGTCACTGAATTGAGAGCAGCCCCTCCTCAGTTGCTGCTGTATAATGAGAAGATACTGTGCCATCTAGTGGACGTCTGTGGAACAACACCATCATGATGCTTTCAAATGCCAGTAATGGGGTAAACAAGTAGCTGTGTGCATCCAAGCTTTGCATTTATTTACCAGGCACTTCTAAAAAACAAATCTGTCTCTCCAAACAAGACTAAATAAATTACACCAGCTGACTGGTGTAATGAGGCAGGGACAGAGGACAGGAATGCAGAGCTTAATCAGAGCGTGATATTGCCCCCATCTACTCATCAGATTTTGAAAATTAGTAATCATTGAATTTTTTTAGTATTTACTTGCACCTGTCTGTGCCAAGCTGAAGAGGAAGGCAGATGAATAGGTTTCCATTCATCACAGAGAAATACATATTGGTTACCAATAGTGCACAACCTTGATCCAACACTGTCACATGACCTTCTTAACCACAGAGCTCATACAGGCTTGACTGAGTTTACAGGAGTGGGTGAAGGAACTAACTGCACTTTT
>NW_019473105.1:0-2808 GCF_002814215.2 Seriola lalandi dorsalis
CCATTAAATTAGCAAATAAAGAGCCAATTTTGGTCCTAACTTGGCTCTTACTCTTGTTGTAATGTATGTGCTTGCATTAAGACCCATTTTGGGTAAAAGTATCTACGAAATATCAATATCATGTCATTCGAATCGATGTTAACTCACCCCAGGGACAGCAGGGAGCGAAGGGGAGGGAGACCATCGTGGCCTGCTGCTGTGTGAATCAGGAATAGAATTAGCTCCAGGGTTCTTCCAGTCAGGAGGTGAGCGACCCTGGTTTGGAGCCCCAGAAACAGGCCTCCATCGGGGGTCAACTTGGCCAAAGTTTGGCCTCTCTCTGGATGACACTCTGGTAGTTGTTGATGTCACTGTTGTGGTAGTAGTAGTGGGTGTAATAGAAGTAGATGCTCTAGTGGTGGTTGAAGAAGTTTCAGCTACGGTGCTCATTCTAGTACTCGTAGTAGGAGTAGTAGTTGTAGTAGTGGGGTTAGGAGTTGTAGGAATAGCTTTGAATGAGATTTTAGTACTAGTAGCAGCAGCAGTTGTAGTAGTGGGGTTAGGAGTTGTAGGAATAGCTTTGAATGAGATTTTAGTACTAGTAGCAGCAGCAGTAGTAGTAGTGGGGTTAGGAGTTGTAGGAATAGCTTTGAATGAGATTTTAGTACTAGTAGCAGCAGCAGTAGTAGTAGTAAAAGTAGTTGTTGAAGTAGTAGTGGTAATGGGAGTAGTAGATGTAAGAATAGGAGTTGAGGTGGTTGTAGTAGAGGTAGGAGTAGTTGTAGTACTTCTAGTTGTGCTAGAAGTTGGAATAATAATGGCAGTTGTAGTAGGCGTGATTGGATATGTTGTCATAGGAGTAGTTGTTGTGGGAAGTGTCTCCTCACTAGTTGTAGTAGTAGATGTAGATGTACTCGCAGTGCTTCCACCAGAACTAGTTAAATGAGTAGTGGTTGAAGGAGCTGTTGCGATTTTTGCAGTTGTGGCTGTAGCTGCACTGGAGACTGTGGAGGGAATAACGGAGGTTTGAGTGGAAGGGAGAGCGGTGGAGTGTGGTTCATATGGTACGCCCGGCAAATTCCTGTCCTGCTCCTCACTGTGTCTGCTTAGGGGTCTATCAACATCTTTGCCTGTGGCCGTGCGTGTTTTTGTCTGTGTCTGTATGCCATGTGTCTTGGTGTGCGTGTCTGGCACATGTGTCTGTGAAATCACAACATTAGACTGGGTGGACGCTGGTGTGGCTGCGCTGGAGCGATCGGACTCTGCAGTGTCCGGGATGTCGGCTGAGTGAGTCATCGTGTCTATATGCGTCTCTGTGTGAGAGGGAGATAATGAGGTGGAGGAGGTGTCAGAGGTGGAGGCAGATTCTGAGGTGGAGATACCATGAGATAGATGATTCAGTGCCACACCATTTGGAGCAGTCTTAATATGGTCATTCCTTGTCCACAAAATAGCTTGAGATGTGGTTGTTGTCACCAGCAGCAACATATTACTTTTATCTGTGGTAGTGTCAGGTGTTACGGTTTGTGACCTCTGCTTTGTAGGGTCAGGGAGAGGTCGGGGTGGGGTCAAAGGCTGCACCCTGGGCCTGTTGATGATTCGTCTTTGCTGTCCGATCCTCCTGCGAGAGTTCCAAGGGCTTTGAGGTCGAGAGTTTGGAACCAAATTAGGTAAGAGGCCCTGCCGCGGGTTCTGAGGCCTGGGTCTGGATGGGTTTTGGTTTGCTCCTCGGCCGTCTCCTTCAGCTGGTTCTGGCACAATTTCATTAGCTCCAGTGTTTGGCCTAGATTCATCTGGTTCTTTCTGTGCCTCTGGATTTGTCACTGTCTGCGTCTGTGGACCTGGGTTCTGACTCTCTTTGTCTGTTTGTGTTTCTGTTGGCCTCTCTGTCCCTCTCTCTATCTCTGTGTCTGTTTTTGTCTCTGGGGGTGTCTGTGTCTCAGTGAGAACAGGATGGATGGGCTGTAGGCCTTCCTCTTGTAGAACAGTGTCATCAACAGATGACCCTTCAGTTTCTGCCTCCACCCCCGCTCCCTCAGCCCTACCTCTCTCTGTATCATCCACTCGCTCCTCTCTTGCTGCGTCTCCATCTCTGCCTCTCCCCACCGGTTCAGCTGTGGGACTTCCTGCTGTGATGGGCTGGCTGTTATTAGTGTGAGTCTTTTGACGAATCTTAGCTAGTAGGTGAGCCCATTTCTCAGGGTCTATTCTTTGTTTGTTTGTGGTCACTCTGTGTCTGTTTTCAAAGCGGTTTCTTCTCTGGTCAGTGGAGGATACAGGCCCTCCTCCTCTTCTCAGGGGGCCTTCTCTCACAGGCCCACGTCTTCGGGGATTTCCATTTGGATAACGTCTGTTAGGGAGAGGTTGGCGAAGTCCTGGACGCCTCCTATTGCCAGAAAGAGTTCTCTCCTCTCCTTCCTCTTCATCCCCTGATCCTTCCTCCATCTGACGTAGTAAAGGGGCTCGAATCTTGGTTGACCGACCTGCGGCTGACTGTGGCCCTCTGGGAAACGAAGTTCTAAGTGGAGGCGGATGTTGTGGTTTTAATTCCAACTGCATGGACAGAGAGTCACTGCCATAATGGTTGACCGCAATGCAGCGGTAATGACCAGCATCCCTCAGAGAAGGGTTGGACAGAGACAGGCTCCCATTCGGCGTTAAGGTGAGTCCACCTGATACAAATAATCCAGACCGTATTATATTTCCATCTGGCAGCACCCAACTCATATGAGGTGCCGGTGAACCAGATGCCTTGCAGGACAGACTGATGGGCTCCCTAACTCCTCCGGTGACAGGAGGTCCCACTTCCTCTCCTGAAGGAGGTACAGA
>NW_019473106.1:0-1376 GCF_002814215.2 Seriola lalandi dorsalis
ATTTTATTCTTTTGCTATTTTCTTAAGTTTAATTAAAAAAAGTAATGAGAGAATAATCTGCAAATTAATCGAAATAATTATTTTGTAGTTAAAGGGTCTCAAGTGTCTTTATCCTCCTCACTAGAAGCACGGATGATCTTAATGAAGACACAACAATAGATTGTAAAATGTAATAGTTGCTGATAATTTAGTTCAGACCAAAATGGTGCAAGCATGACTAAAATAAAGAGGGGAATAAGCAGGAGGAAGAATAAGCAGAGGAAAAACAGATTACCTTGGAGTAGAAGTAGCGACAGACCGCCTCCTGAGCCCACGGCTGGTAGTAAAACTCAGCCCTTCGCTCTTCTTCTGGGTTTCCTACCACATCTGTCATGGTCTGTTCACAGAAAAAGACATTATTAAACAAACGCTACATCTTAACTTGTCCTAGGACTGATAAATTAAAGAAAGAAAAAACCCTGGAAGGAGGATAAACATCATCTATTGAAGCGACTCATCAAACACAGACCGCAGCTATGATGAATATACTGTCACAAGAGCACCTTTTTTTTCTGAAAAGCTGTTGCAGTGGGAGCCGCCAGCACTGGACTGAATTCATTCAATTTCACAGGGATTCGGCTGAACAAATACTGCAGGTGGGTGACAACTGGTCAGCATTTAATCGGCTCACTCAGCACGCAGAGGGGAGGCCGCCATGCTTCCAGTCAGACATATTATTAAATGTTTCACGCTCTATTTTGACTCTGCCCTCTTGTCTTACACCTGAGTTGGCAGCATTAGTCTTGTGTTTGGAGGGGGGAGCTTGTGTGGACAGTGTCCACGTAGTTACGTAACTAAGTTTTGTCTTGCCACAGTTGAACCTGGGGTTTAAATCCATGTCACTGTGACACAGCAAACAACAGCAGGACCAAATACCCTCCAACATGAAAGCAGGGCATTTTCTGAACTTGAAAATTACTCAGGCTTAGAAATGTCAAAGCATATATTTAAAATTTTTCCGATTTGCCGGATTCTTGACATTTGAGAAGAGACGTTAAAGCATTTCAAGTGAGAATAGTTTAAAGGACAACATTTCATCTCTTGGTGATAATGACTGTTTTCCGGGTGTGAATTTAGAAGTGCAAGAGTTTCTTTTTCTTGTAGCCACTTTCTCCAAATTACCTCAACTTATTTTGCTTCTGTTGGTGATATCCCACATTCCTTAATGGCACATAATAATCCAAACATATACATAAGTGCTTGTAGTGTTGCATTCAAATGGGTTTACAGGTTGTCAAGTCAATTTTATCTATATAGTGCAAATCACAAAATTTGTTTGAAAGTCAATCTAACATCCCCTACCATTACATTTGAATTTGGATGCGGAAAAAAAAAAA
>NW_019473107.1:0-1375 GCF_002814215.2 Seriola lalandi dorsalis
TCCCAGAACAGCCTCGAGGCCTATCGCTACATAGACTGCGGCTCCAACACCACATACCACCAGACAGCCCAGCTTCTCAGGCACCTCTCCTCCACCCACTCACCAGCCACATCGCTCAGCGCCCCTCTGCTGTGAGCGGAACAGTCCTGAACGACCTGGATCATTTCTCTGGAGGAGGTGGGAGATGTTCGTGTAAACTGGAGAGTGGATTTTGCTGGCAACAGAAATGCCAAATGGTGCTACATATCTTCTAAGCATAAACAACAGGTACCATTATGTTGCTGTTAACTCGTGCCACTGAATGATGAAGCTGTTTCCTGGAAAACATGGGCGTGCAGAGGCAATGTTGTCAGAGGCAGCAGCCAGTTATTTCTGACTGCACATTTGTTCTCATGGGACAGCCCAGAGGCAGCAGATGAGTGGCTTTTGTTGTGGTGGTTGTTAGGCATCACCAAGTGAAAACACAGCTCCATGACCTTTTTACTGCAGGGTCAGATTGCTTTAATATATCTGTCTTTTTTGGGATTGGATATTTCCTGCCTCAGCAACCACATTTGATTTATAGTTGTCTCATTGAGGCTTTTGATATCCTGAACGCATCATATGTAAAATACAAAATTAAAAGGCAGTTTTTGCTATTTCAAACATGCTGACAGAATGAGTCACATGTTCTCCTGAGTCATTGCCAATGAGCACTCCGTAGCCCTGTTTTGGAAACAGGACAAATGTCAGAGAAAGCTCTTTTCTCTAAAAGGAAGTGGTCAACATTCAAAGACAAAGAAGTGCCGGGAAGCTGGACTTCTGCCAAAGCTTTAATTAACACTGCAGAGCTCTGCCTGTGTCTGCTGCTTCATCAGGAGAGCCTCCTTCAGCGTAGCTTGAATGACTTTTGGCACCGTAACACTGTGTTCACCGAGGGCTGCTGACTTTTCTTAAAAAAAAAAAAAAAGAAGAAGATAAGGAGCTGGTCTGCTGTTTCTAGTGTAGCTCTAATGTGAGGGATCATTTAATGACTGTTAAACTGGGATGTATTGTTGTAACATATTGTTTTGCTGTGTTATTTAACTGTTTCTTAAGTTTAAAATGGAATTTACACATTTAATATATCATGTGTGTTTTTTAAATGAAATTATAAGTTATTTCTAGGTATCCATCATCCCAGCAAGTCTAAGCACATAGATTTTAGATTCAGGGTTTAGTGTCATAGAGAGGAAACAGTTTTCAGCCTACATTTAATTTAACACATCAGTCAAGCTCATGTGATGATGTGACATAATCTCTGATTCTTTAATCACTCAGTAACGTCCTAGTTAAAGTTCTTGATCATTTCCACTCCTGGTTCAGCTACAGAAAGAGGAATTTGGGCCTTAAAATA
>NW_019473108.1:0-1667 GCF_002814215.2 Seriola lalandi dorsalis
GAAAAACAGAAGTGATGAGAAAAATGTCTTTACTGCAATAATACAAGTGGGAAATGTGAAGGCTTCTATGATTAAATTTTGATAATGGTGATTACTTGTGGGACCTAATTATGATGGACTGCATTTTTTTTTTACCAAGGTTTTGGTCATAAATGGTGAATCTTGAATTTGGTCAAATACTTACAGCCAGTCCAGGGCTTCCAGCAGCTCCATGGGCACCAGGCTCACCCTTTAGGAGAAGAAGGAGAGGGTGGATTAGGGTGATGAGGCATCTGGAAGGGTCTCAGTGTTATATGGGTTAATAGGTCAAATAGAGACATTGACTGTAGCAAGTGAGGCTTAAAAAAACAGTTGGTAATGCCACACTGTATTCTGGCTTGAGTGTGTATTTTATTATTCCTGTTGCAATATTCTTAAACATGTATCTTTGTAGAAACTACAATAGACAACTCTTCTCTCTTGAGAGGTTGCTAAATTTGCTCATCAAGAGCAAACTGTGGACTAAAATCAGTTGTAAACCTATGATATCTTCAGTAGGTTGACATCAACATGGAATAAAGAAGTTAGTAGGTGCATTTGTTTTTGCAGTCATGAGGAAGGCCCACTTCTTACCTTGGCGCCAGCGGCACCAGGCTCTCCCTTGCGTCCATCCAGACCAGTGTAACCCTGAAACACAGAGAGAAAGTGATGATTGAAGATGTTTATAGAGGTCAGGCCAACTATATATCATATAGTAGGGACAAACTGAGGAGATATGGATCCTTTTTAGACAAGAGGGGAGTTGCTTTGTGGGTACACGCGGGAGAATATCCAAAGCCTCATTTGAGAAGTTACTTCCCTATCAACAAAGATTATTTATCCTAAAAGGTAGTCTCAGAGGGGGATTCACATCTGGCTCTTGCTTATATGGAAGACACCATGAAGTGACCTCAGAGATGCCAGCAGTAACGCTTGCTATTATCTGTCAATACATTCACTCTCTCATTTTTCATGAGGAGTCCTCGTGCAAGACAGCGACTAAAAAATCTTCGGTGGCGGCCATAATCTCTCCCAGTAGTGCACTTTACGGGGCACAATGCACAGCACAGGTGCGTCTTTTCCTCCATTTCATTCTGCTTTGGAATAGATTTTTAACTCAAACACGTGGGTCTCAGGTGAGCAGGTAAAGTTCCGGTCAAGCACAGGAAAAGATCAACACTCACTCTGTGTCCCTTCATTCCTGGAAGTCCAGGGGTTCCGGGGAATCCACGAGCACCCTGCAATTCAAGCAAAGAGAATATTAGTGTGACATTCAATATTCACACCATCTGTTTGTATCTGTTTGTGTGTCATTGTCCATGGTTTGATGAAAATCTCTTACCTGAGGGCCGGGGGCACCTCTGTCTCCGGGCTTGCCAGGTCTGCCATTGTTACCCTGTGAGTCAACGAAGCTGACTTTACAATTTGACATTTAAGCAACAAAAAACTACAGCAACGGCTCAGAGCCCTTGAGAAGTGCTTGCAGAAAAATAAAACATGTACGTACGTCCTCTCCAGATTTTCCGGGAGGTCCAGGGGGGCCACGAGGACCAACGGGGCCCTTTGGAAAGAAAACCAGAGAGTTAACATCCAATAGAGGACAAATGATTTCAACTATCAAGATGGTGTCACCTGAGTAAGTCTGACAA
>NW_019473109.1:0-5034 GCF_002814215.2 Seriola lalandi dorsalis
GTGCCAATCATCACATTCATTTATGGCTACAGCAACCTCAAATTACAGCCATATCCTACTTCAGTAAATCTAACAGTGACATGGCAATATGACAATAAATAACTACAAGAATACATAATCACACGTACTGTGAGTTTGGTGCGTTATCATTATCCTGGCAAAGAGGAGACAGGCCGTGGCGATCAGATGCAGCTCCATGGCGATTTGTATCCGATCAGATCAATAACCTTCACACCACGTTATCACCTGGCAGAGTTCAACATGGGACAACATGAGAAAGTTGAACATGCAGCTCCAGAACACCATCAGTGATTAAAGCAAACGAGAACAAGATGCTTATAATCTATAGAAACACAGTGTAAACAACCTACTGTACCAATAAGCACAAACTGCAGCATATATTAAACTGATGTGTGCCCGTCTCCAGCGAGCCTGGATGTGCTGTCCTGCCTGCAGCCCAAATGCAGATAGGACTACGCCCATGCGGTGACTTTGCACTGCAGCAAACTGCCGAGCTCCCTTCACTGTATATGCGCACATTCCGTCCTTACTGCGGGTGAAGGAGCCGGACAGACCATGCAGACATGTTTTCTGACACATGCAAGAAACCGACCGGATAAATACTGGATTCTGTATGCTGACATGTCAAAGCCTTGTTCTTTAGCCTGCAGATGAGAGAGAGAGAGCCGGTTTACCTGATGTTCGGTCCCCGTCTCGAGGGTTGAGATGCACCTTTGTGCCGCTGTGCAGAGCAACGCTGACTGTCTGACCAGGGCTCAGTTATTGCTCTGTACGTTCTCACTCAAACACACATTCACAGCGAGTGACGGCTTTTAATCCTAAATAATTATGTTCTCAATGCATACGTCTCCTTGGCAGGGATCCAGTACTAGTGGAATATGGAGAAGAAATGCATTTCAATTTCCCTCCATTTATCAGATAAAAAAGTTACTGAGCTGAGATTTCATGCTCATTATGCCCTCACCTATGACTCCAGCTTTATGCATTTAGGTTCCTGTCGTCGAACTGGAACTTTGTGTTTTTGACACTGTTTTGAGATGTAGGTGTCTTTTTGGATTTTTTTTTTTATACAAAATGGCAAGCAACCAATCAATTTGCTTTTCCACCCTCTCATCTTTGTGCAAAAGAAGAGTTCCATCTGCAGGACAAAAGATGGAAGCACCACCACAGAACAGACAACGCTATCAATGTCTTAGTGGCATCTCATGTGAGGCGCATGGACAACACCTTCACACCTCCTTGTTTCAGTGTAATCTTATTTGTTAGACTTAATTTGTTCCATGCACACTTCATACCACTCATTCATCCCACGCCTGTGAAGGGGAATTAGAGACAGAGCAATAACTGTGACTTGCAAATGCAGATGTGATCCTTCTCCTGCAAAAGTTTTCTTTGTTGCAGTTCAGAGACTTTTTTTTAAACCTTTGTTTGCAGCAGGGGATTTTTTTAAATTGTGAATGAATTCCAAAGTCCAACAGTGACTTGTGCAGAGAAAACAGGAAACCTGTATTTTGCATTTCCTTCATTTGTTACTGCAGTTTTTCTGTAGCGTTTAGTATAGTTTTGGTGATAAATTAAGAAAATACATATAAAAATGAAATATGCATATAAAATATCGCGTATTACAAAGTATTTTCTTTGCATAAATACTGAAATTGTATTGTTTGTTTGTGTGTTTGTCGCCCATAAAAGACAAACAAACCAAACAGTTTGCTATTTGCCTAATGAGAGGATGTGAACCCAAACTGAGACAACGACAGTCTGTGACAAGCAGGTGCAGCTCAGTGGAGATTAGTGTCTGTCCGATTAGATCAATAACCTTCACACCACGTTATCACCTGGCAGAGTTCAACATGGGACAAGATGAAAAAGTTGAACATGCTACTGTCGATGATTAAAGCAGAAGAGCACAAGAATCTTTCAGTCTGCACAGAAACACAAAGTGCAAACTGTGCTGTATATAACTGTATCCCACAGGCCTGGATGTGCTGTTCTGTCTGCAGCCCAACACAAACTGCAGATGAAGCTATACTCCTCCAGTGTCTCTAAACTGAACTTTGGGTCACAGGGACACATAACAAGCTAATGGAAAAAATTATATTTTTACATCAAAATAATCTTTGTACAGAGTAAGTATGGTGCAGGGTGCTGGTTAAAAAAATCAAAAGTGAACAGATGACACCTTTACATGCAAAATTATTTTTTGGAGATTTTTAATATAAATCAGTCAATCAAAGATGGAGGAATAAGAATCACATGTAACATAACAGTTATTTATTGAGTTTTGGGAGTGGGGAAGGTACCCTGTTTAGATGACCCAACTCTGTGCCATATGTTCATGTATGAAAAATATACAAACACAAGTATGTATTTGAGTTATACTAAATGGATACTGTGAAAATTAACAGCATACAAGTTTTCTGCTTTTCCAGTGTTCCTGCTCACTGTGCTGCTCTCATGGTCTGGACCATCAAACTTTCCAAAAACTTTGCAGACAACAAAATCTGCAACCAGCCAACAGCAGCATACAACATCAGTCATCAGTCATTTCCCTCAGAATGAAAGCATGTTCACAAAAAACATATTTTTTTTACACTTATGAAAATAGAACAAGAAAATGAAGTGTTTTTACCACAAGTTGGTCAAGACTTTTATAGTGAAAATCTTTGTCAAGGACCTGCCAATTATTATTATCATTATTATTATTTTCTTTTAAATTATTTTAGCATCTAATGACAAATATTTTGTGACAGATGCATGTAGCGTACACAGTGTCTGGTCTTGCAGGCACACTGAAGGAGAATCAAATTACCCTGAAACAGACCACATCAGGCACATGAATGTTAAGAGTAATGTTCATAAAGGGTAAGAGAGATACTAGAAAATAAACCAACACACTTGGATTGCTGTTGCAACACGAAACTACACAGTTTTTAGTGACCTTAAGGCAAAAATAGTGGAAAATTGTAAAAAGCAGGGCTTTAAAAGGCAGAGACTTAATCAATACTTGGTGATAGCACAATGGTAGGACAGTACTCATAGTATAGTGTGTATCATTGACGAATGGGTGATGACTGTGTGTTTCACCTGCAGCGTATCAGCAGCAGCATCCAGCACAGGAGCAGCCAGGATCACAGCAGAATCTGTAATGAATACTTCTCTACACCACACCTGCTCTCTCTGCTCCTGGTAGTCAGGAGAGAGGAGACAGAACTAACTGTAAAAATATCTCTTCTTCATATATCAAATAATACGCAGAGTGAAGTGGCTTTCATTGTTTACTGTGGCTTGCGGTTTTCATAGACCTCAGCAACACTTCTGTCAGTGTCCTGGGAGACCGCTTCAATATGGCAGTCGTTCAGCAACTGTCTACGAAGGAGCTTGACAAAATGGATGAGCAGTGTGAAGAGGGTGAGGATAGGATACAGTTGGTCTAGCTCAGTGGATCTAATGTTTTGTAGGTGACATGAACCAATGTTACATCGTTTTACATTGCCATAGAAGTTAATATTTAGAGCAACATTTTGTCGCACTATATTTCTCCAACTATACAGTTGTTGAAGACAGCAACTGACTTGGCACAGCACTAGCATTTCTAGGCTGATTACTGACTCTCCTTAGTTTTCAAGTAGCCTACTACTTAAAGAAAATAGATATGTGTGCTACTGTTAAGAGTGTAGTGTTGTGAGGCATCATATTGATGATAAAACCCACTACTGTGTCCTCTGCAGCTCTTCACTGGGTCTTAGTTTGTATATGGTATCAGTCATTTCACTGGGTTGCAAATTCCGATTTGTGGGTTACCAGGCAATTAAGCTTTTGCTGTGCTAGTAGTTTGACTCAAGGAATAACAATGTTGGTGAGACAGTCAGTCCACCACTTTGGTCCTGACTGAAAAATCTCAACAACTATTAGTTGGATTGGGATAAAATTTTGGATCCATCTAGAATCAGGTGGTTTAGTGGTTTTGAGTTACAGTAAACATCTGAACAACTGTTTTTTAAAATTTGTCACAGACATCCAAATGGTTGCAAAACATTGACATTCATGACATGACGTTCAGTGTCAGTAGTACTTTGTATTTAGTGCTAATTATGAAATATTAGCACAATCATGCCAAACTAAGATGTTTGTGAACATTACCTAACCAGTGTTATGTAATATTATCTTTTTTTCATTTTGTGCATGTTAGCATGCTGACATTAGCATTTAGCTCAAAGCACCATTGTGTATAGCATCGCTGTAGACTCTTAGTAGCCGGCTTAGTGTGAACGTACTCTACATCAGCCATGGCTTCATCATAGCCCATTCAATAGTCTAATTTTAGCACTTCCGCTTCTTTGCAATATTAATATAGTTGTTAATGATACGCCTTTAAGCAGAATACTCAAATACATTTTCTATCATCCTGTGTTTTATTTTGTTTTTCCTTTATGATGTAAATGGAGTATAGTTGTTGTGATAGAAGTGTCTGCATGTTTATATTAAAAATGTACATATTTTAATTTATGCTGGTAAAAGTAGCTGAGAAACTGCTGACAGGTAGGGTATTACTGCACGGCACACTGAATGAGGGAATGTAGAACAGCTGCTGAGGTGTCCCAGCTAATCAAACCCTCATCACAACATTTCATTTTTCTTTCTCATTCAGCAGCCTGAATTCGGACTTTTGATATGAAGCCAGGGGTTTGTGTATTGACATGTGATCCTCTGTCCTCTGGTAAAGCAGAGGGTAAAGATCAATAAAAATCCGTATACAATACTGAGAAATGTCCCCAAAGTCCATTGGAGCAGCATTTTCTCCCACCTTCTCTCTCCCCCTCCCCCTTCTCTCTTTGTCCCCCTCCCTCTCTCCTATGTTTCTTCTATAAGCCGACCTCTACTGTATCTACCCCTGGCATCACACTGCAGAGCACTGAGGAAGGCTCAAACTGCATCAGACAAGGTGAGAATGATTCAAGTACTATTATATGCTGAATCAGAGCTAGGATAAAATGTTTAACTCTGTTACAC
>NW_019473110.1:0-1667 GCF_002814215.2 Seriola lalandi dorsalis
AAACAAGGAGAATGAGAGCACATCTCAAACATACTGTTATCCCAACCCTGCTGCCAGCAAGGCCACCAATGTGCTTATTGTACAGTGTTGCTGGGGGGTCTTAATCCACAGCAGGTCCACTTTGAGACTACCTCCATCTTGTTATTTGTGATGGGAAGGGACAATGTTTCTCCCCGCTGCCTCACCCCTACTGACACTGAGCCACATTACTCCTTACCAATCTGCTCTGATGAAATTGAGTTTGTCAACTGGTAAGAGCAAGGGAGCTCCCTGTTGTCCTTTGGGTTTCCACTCTTTACCTCCTTTTGTCACCTTTTCACCACAAAATGATCATGATCTAAATCTTAGTTTTGGAAGTTATTATTAAGACCATTGTGTGTACTTTTCTACATTGTGTGAATTTAAAAAAAAAAAGGCTATTTAATTATCACAGCCTCTAGCTTTGGATGACATTATGTTTAAGATTATTTGGGAGCAATTTTAAATTCCGTGGTGATTCACTTTTGGATCCTAAACCAGCTTCTGAAAAGTCTCTAGTGCAAACTGTAAGTGCACCCTGTGGTCATACCCAACCAGGGGAAATGCTCACACATTGCAAAAGCAGGTCTGCACATTTCATGTCTTAAACAAGTGTCTTTGATAGTCAAATTAATCCGTCTGTCTCTTTTAAATATTGTGACAAACAGAGGCCAAGATCCTGCTAGAAAAAAGCTGTTCATTTGACTGCCGTTTTATTATATTTTAACAACACAGCAAACATGATTAACCATAAGTGGCCTAGTTATTAATGCTTTTATATTGTGCTTGTCTGTCAGCGACTTGTTTTCCACCAACTGCTGAAATATACTGCAAAGCCATAAACTGCTGAATTTATTGGGGGAAACTCTTTGTGCCTTAGCACTATACTATCTTCTTTCATAAGTCTTGGTTTTGCTTACAATAGTGAGTGTATTCTGAAGACCAAACAGTGTTGCCGCAGATATAAAAGGCCTATTATAAACTGGTTGTTTTTGTAGAGGGTTTTTGCACCAATGCTGTCAGCCACTGGGTTGAAGACACTGAGAAACATTCACTGGCCTGGCTGTCGCCAATAGCCATAAACACAATATTGAATGTGTCATACCCTTCAGCCACTGCCAAGATAACTGCAGAAGGGAATGGTCAGCAATGAAGCGCTTTCCAAACACAACCCATCAACTAGCCCGAGCCTATCAGAAATAAAGATGTACCCATCAAGCCAACAATGTTTTGACTCAGCTTCTGTTGAGACGCGTTAGTATTGCAGAAAATAAGGGGAAGGGGACAGAGGTAGGGAGACAGAGACAGACTGAGCACCAGACTGAGACAGAAATATGGGGGCAGAAAGACGGATAGAGGGATAGAGAGGGTGAGCGGGGTGGCAGAATGCCGAGCAGACGGATCCTGGTATGGCAGGAGCTCTGGGCAGGCGTCAGCTGTCCCTAGCAGACCCCCTGGGGCCACCCAGAAACTCACACCCAAACACCCTCCACAGTTTTACTCAGCAGCTACGTGAAGTGATCACCCACACCCCAAACTATGAAATACATGTAAGGAGGTTTTTTTTCCTGCAATTTTCCTGCAATTAAAACATCAGAGAACTTAAATATTTACCTCCAAGCAATAGACAATGTAGCCATTGAGATAGC
>NW_019473111.1:0-1667 GCF_002814215.2 Seriola lalandi dorsalis
AAAAAAAAACATTTGAATGTTTAGTATTTGATAACATACAGTATATCATATATATTTTATGATATAAAGTCAAGCGACATGATTTTCAGTTGCACATGCTTTTATTGTATTGTAAATGTACCATTTTGTGTTTATAACTTTATATTTGGTTCAGTGGCCAGAATCAGTAATGCAGATTATGAGGTTATGGGTTTTTACAACAATAGAAGAGCAGTTGTTATAGATAATAGGTCTTATAACTGCTCAGATTTGTAATTTGTCTCCTCAATTAGTTTATGTCCATCTTAAGTCTTCAGTGTAAATGCCCATGAATGGATGATAATGTGCATCAACATGTAAATGATGCTCAATCAACCATCATAAGCATCCATCAAACTACTGAATATTCAAAAGAATTTTATATTTCTTTTATTGCAGCTGCAAATTTGACCACTACTGTATGTCTTGCAAGAAAGTGAAATTAAGCATCATAAATAATGAAAACAAGACCTTCTCTCTGATCAACAACCGTTGAATCCTTCAACACTGGGTTGAAGTGACATGGAGTCAATCAGAGGTGTCCAAGCTTCAAAGATCCAGTTTTAAATGCGATGAAATGCTTGTGTCTGTCACCTCTGCTGACAGCTGCAGAGCCCAGCAGGCACTGTCGTCTCAGAAAAGCAGTGGCTGTCATGAAAACCAAATATCTTTTTATTGATAGCAAGCTACACTTTAGAATGTGCAGTCAAGAAACATGTCCTGAAATGTGCTTCAGAGATTTGTTAAATGATCCACAATATCAGTCCTCAGTATGTGTTTCTGACAACAGTGTTGCCCTTGTCAACTGTTTCAGATTTCCTTACTAAATGTATTTTTATTTAGTGGAATATCAGACTAATTATCCAAATAAATCAATCCCAGGTAAAAACAAAACAAAACAAAAGCTTATAAATGTATTTGCATATACATTGGTTTGCATAAATAATGAAATTATGCCACCAGAATTACAGCCAATGTTATCTATTGCCATTTATTTTATGATAGGCCTTTATAATATCTTAGTTTAAATGAATATTCATCATGAAAGCCTTAAATATGAAAACACAAAATATCACAGCTACTTGAAATAATCACAAACTAGTCTCATCAACAAGTTTCACAGTTCCTCAAATACTTTTATAATCTTCCTCTCGACGTTTACAGTGACTGATTTCTATATTGATCCTCACTTTTTTTCATAATCACATTTATACAGAGTTCATTTTCAAAAAGTGACAATGATAGTTTCATTACACCATCATAGTATTAGAGTCTGATCGCTGTCATTCGCCATACCCAACCTTTCACTGTACCCAGTTGTTACCTCAACAAGTGACTTTGCTACGACGTTGTTTAGTTTTGGCTACATGACTTTCATAGAAAAATAAGTTAATTACTCGTCATAACTTCATTTATTTTGAAGGATAAATAAATGTGTATCTTTATCTGAGAGTACATGTTCGAGTGTGAGTCTTTTACAGAGATTGAGTTGGCGTCCAGTGAACCCAGTCAGGAAATTACTCTATTGAACTAAACAAAATGTGTGACAGTGCTCTTCCAGGAACACCTGGTTCACACTCAAACACATTCACATCTGGACGGTGCCCAGTACAAAGGCCTTGCTCAAGGGCATCTCAGTGATGACAATG
>NW_019473112.1:0-1372 GCF_002814215.2 Seriola lalandi dorsalis
GACATGGTTCTTCTCAGATGTCTATTTTCAGTGCAACATCTAAGACTCATTTTACACCAAAATACAAACAACTGTCTCTGTGCTGCCTCGTACGGATGAACCTCCCACCTGGAGCCTTGGCACAAAAATACTACAAAGCTGGGCAAAGCCAATTTCAAGGTCAGGAAATTACCAAACTGCTACTTGCACTGGATACTGCACCTTTATTCTAAAGTAAAATATGGAGTATATGGGATGACCTACTGATGATCTACAATTTACTGTTGTGGATACCCACATGATAATCAACATTATTAATAGTGCTGAGAATAATACAAGTTTACTTTTTTAATTTAACCAATGCTTTGAGTCTTCGCCATCCCTACAATACAGAATACAATTAATTATTGTAAACTTTTTTTTTCATAATATATAGATTAATCGACTCCATCTATCTGCTTTTTGTAAAGTATATATAGGATACAAAACACACATTAGAATAACTTTACATATTGTTGGACTGATTCATGTTTAACAAAAGCCTGTGGACTACACTGTATGGAAAGGCTGTACGCTTTTATCAAAATACTGGCCAACACTGCGTCATCATTTATCCTCTCCTCTGTCCTCTGCTGCTGATGTGAAGAGACACCACTGGGCAGGTCCTGGCAGAGAGGAGGGGCTGGTAGATTTCAGCCTCAGAGTCTATAAGAACTCAGCTACCTTTAAAAACAGGTGGCAAACTCAGCTTAGCAATTTCATACAAGCTGCTCCCTATGACTTTATGTCTAAAATATACCTGCTGTGGATTAAAGGGACAGAGAGTTGACAGCGGTTGAAGACATCTCATTTCTAGTTAGTGTTGTGCTTGTTCAACAGGTGTCTGATTCAGCTTTTGTTGAGCTTGTGGATGACGAGGGTCGTCTTTATCCACACCTAACACCTAAAGTCCATTTCATTTTCCACACAATGGCCTCTGCTCTGACCTGCTGCACATTCTCTCTGTGCGTGTGTGTGTGTGTGTGTGTGTGTGTGTGTGCGTGCAAAGGTCAGCCCTGCCCTCATACAAACAAGCACTGACACAGAGGGCAGAGCAGAGAAAAGAAAGCCACAAAAGCACATTTTTTCTGGAGTGGTCAGATCTGCTCCCACAGTTTTTTTTTGGTGCTACTTATGGAGCTTGATTATGACATGAACTCTAAAGTTCTAATCAAACGAGTCTGACTGATAAATCTATGAGCTGACTTTAGCTTATTGCACATATTTCTGTATTGGTGCATAGGGTGGCTCCTGAGTAACAGAAAATAAATGTCATGTAATCACAGCTCCTATTCCACACTTGCCTGAAAACATGACAGCTGACTTGATCACTGGCAGAGCAGACCGGAGTCTA
>NW_019473113.1:0-1666 GCF_002814215.2 Seriola lalandi dorsalis
AAACTCAATTCTTTCCAAAGCTGGAGTAATAAATGAAAATTGGGCCTAGTGCAGTTTTGTGTTGAGGATTATTCTGCTGCCTTTAACTTCCCAGTATGAAATACTGTGATACCTTTTCAAAGCAGTTAACCCAACTCAGAGTTAGTTGCAGGTCTGTGTGAGAGCAGATGTAAAACTTGCCGCCCACAAATGGATCAGGAAACCTCCCTTGTGATTGCAGATTGTGTTTTCTTTGACTGTGCGCAGAGAGAGACGAAGAGCAAACAATGAGTCACGCAGAGAACGAAGAAGAAACCAAGCAGAGTGCGAGCGCTGGAATGTAGAGAGGAAGAGACACGAGGAATTAGCATTCAAATGAGCTTTCTTGCTTCAACCCAATAGTGTGATGACAATATTATCTCCCTGTGCAGCTGCTGCTGTTAATTCAGGTGAGAAATAAACCTGATGAAGAAAGGAGAAGTAGTGAGAGATGAGAAGAGGAGATTACAGCTTTGCTATTGAAAATGGAGAGTGTCAGCATGTGGCTTTACAATGTCTACGCTGTAACACCCCTAGGCAGAAACTGTAACTTTACACCAAACATTACATCTGAAGTCGTATTACCTGAAAGGAGGATGGAGAAACACACATTTACCACCCTGTTTGGTTTATTGACAATGAGGGCAATGGGCCACAACTCATTTGATTGAACAGGTAAAAACATTTTATAAGTGCGACTGAGTGGTGGAAGAAGTACTCAGAAACTGTACTCATGAAACATGTATAAGTAAAAGTACAAATGTAAACTACATGTTGAGGCATTGTTTTGTTTGTTTGTTTGTTTGTTTGTTTGTTTGTTTGTGGGCCACAAGAAATTCTGGAACTACTGATTCAGTTATTAATATTATATTGTATTTTGTATCTATATATTTTGTTTCATGTAAACTCTTAATCTGAAAAGTAACCAGGAAATAAATGTAGAGCAGTACAAAGTGCAGTATTTCCTTCTGAAATGTAGTAGTACAGGTATGAAAATACTCAAATAAAGGACCTCAAATTTGTACAGTAAAAATACAGTATTTGAGTAAATATACACTTTCCACCATTTTTTGTTGCTTTTGGTATTAAAGTTTAACCCACTGGAGAAATTAAATAATGTCTCTTATTGAGGACTGATGCTTTCACAGTGCTCTGGATAAAAAGAAGAAATTGTTGAGGGGTTTATTATGAACAGTCATTCATAGATGGATAAATGACTGTCTCATGATGTGAGGTGAATGTCTGGTCCAGACATTTAAATATATATATAAATATTCATATGTTTTATTTCTAATCCCAAACCCGTTCTAGGCTTATTTAAACTGTCAGGTACATATTCAATACAAATTTGGAATTATTTCTAAGTGAAAAGTTACTACAGTTGTTTGAAGTTCACGTTCAACTCGACCTGATGAATAAAGACTGAGGAGTCACAATTTATTATTCTCATGAATTACTCATCATCATCATCATCATCATCATCATCATCATCATCATCATCGTCGTCGTCGCTGTCATCATCATCATCTTCACTGTCATCATCATCATCATCTTCATTATTGTCATCATCCTCCTCATCATCATCGTCGTCGTCATCGTCGTCGTCATCATCATCATCATCCTCGGTATTGACTTTGCCGGACAGCAC
>NW_019473114.1:0-1369 GCF_002814215.2 Seriola lalandi dorsalis
ATTTGATATAGAACAATTGTATTCCAAACCACAAGAGATTTAATGATTGTACAGCAGCCCACCAGATTTTGTGTCTGTGGAGCTACAGGCTGAATCAGGATCAAGATAAACTGCTATCCCTCCCTCCAAATGTCTGCTTTCCTGTGTCAGCCCAGTTTATCAAGACCACAGCCTATTACTGGTTATTTAAAATCTCCGGGAGAAAAAGCTTTCCTTGATCTTCCCTTCCCTTCACTAAAACTCGATACATAACACAACGCATACTGTAAATGCAAGATGATAAAAGTTGTAGTATAAGGCCATGCAGAACAAAATTCATTCTGGACCTCTCACATAGAGACATTGTAATTTCAACCGTGACTGTGTCCAACCCACCAGTGTGAGTGTGTTTTTGTTTTTAATTCAAAGCACAGAGTTACTAATAATTAATAATACATTAAGCGCATTTTTTCGTTTTTATCCTTATTGTATTCAGTGCACGCTCTGTTTATTTCCCTCTCAAACCTCAGTGAGACTGCTGATCCTGTATCTGCTTTAGCTCCCTGTTACCAGGCTGCGACAGCTCCTCATGGCCTTTTTTTTAGCATAACCTGTATATATTATCACTTTGACATATGGGTGTTTTATAAAGCTGCAAGTTATTATTATTGTCATTGTCAACCCACTGTTCTTACTCAATTAATGGATTAATTGGTTTGTCTTTGACATACTTGAAAATTGCGAGAAAAAAAAAGAAAAAACAAGAAATGTAGTTTTTCCAGAACTGTTGGTGATGTCCTCAAAAATCTTTTTTTATTCAATCAACAGTCCAAAACCCAAAGGTATTAAATTGACAGTGATATCAAACAGAAAAAAGCACCAAATCCTCACATTTAAGAAGCTGGGACCAGCACATTCTTGACATTTCTACTTGAAAAGTTAAATCACTTTATTAACAAAAATAGTAGTCAATCAATCAACCAATCATTTCTGCTCATGTTTTACATTTGTGAATAATATTATTTGAAATGACGTAATCTAAGTTCAAGCCCTTAAGTGATCTTGAATGTGGCCAAGTAAAGTGTTAAAGCCTTGGTCTTTAATTCTCTTCTAGCAGTGTGAGAAGTGTTGAGCCATACAGAAAATCCTGTTGGTTATGTACCGCGGTCTGAAGCACGTGTCGTTTAAAGTTCAAAGTGTCTAATCTGTGTTCCTGTGAGAGATTTGAAAACGGTGGAAGTGAATTACCTTCAGAAATAATTGTGACACACACCCTATCCTACTCGACTCTTGCTGCTGTGTACAGTCGCTCAGCAGCAGCAGAGGGGCTGCAAAGTCCTTCCTGTCTGCGTGTAGTTAGGCTGACTCATCATCACCACTGAGCCGACAC
>NW_019473115.1:0-1666 GCF_002814215.2 Seriola lalandi dorsalis
ACTATGTCACCATGGAGAAAGTGGTGAGTGGCCAAAGACCTGATGAACCAAATAGGATTCTTGCAGAGGAGTTAGCTCAACCAGCTCTAAACAAACATTACATTTCAGCTTAACTGCTCAACATGCTTGAAAATCAGTTGATTACATTACACTTTTTGTTCAGTATATCTATGTCTTTTTTTTGTAAGCTTTGTTTCTTTGAATGCCGTACCAAAAGAAGATTGATGCATTTTGAATTTGGAAGCGTTTCAGACAAACATATGCTATCTTGTCCTCAGCCCTGCATCCTGATCAACAACATCCAACAGCTGAGAGTTCAGCTGGAGAAGATGTTTGAAGCGATGGGTGGAAAAGATGTAAGTGATTCCCCTTTTTTTGTCCAACCCCCATCTCTTATTATTCATCAGCTAAACCTTTTGTGCATGTGCATGTGTGTCTATTAGTGACATTATTATTTCCCAATCATTCCGATCAGCTCTTCTGTTTGTGTGTGTGTGTGTGTGTGTGTGTGTGTGTGTGTGTGTGTGTTTCTCTTTACGTGCCTTAGCTGTGTGTGGAGGCCAGCGATATCCTGAAAGACTTGCAGGTTAAGCTCAACAATGTCATGGATGATCTCAGCAGGGTCTTTGCTGTCAGGTAGAAACTCGCCCACACACAATAACATCCACACTCACTTGGCGAAATATGCGCCGCAAACTCCTAAACACTGACAATAACGTGATGTATATTTAGATGTATGTCCTACTTTCTACTTAGATTTATCTTCTACTTTTTCCTCTGCAGTTTCCAGCCTCATATTGAGGAAAATGTGAAGCAGATGGGAGACATCTTGGCTCAGGTGAAGGGAACTTCAAATGTAGGAAATGCCAGCAGCGTGGCCCAGGATGCTGACAACGTCCTGCAGCCCATCATGGAGTTCTTGGACAGCAAGTAAGGAGATCTGCCTTTTTAGTGGCAGTCTAAAATGATTGTTCAGTTTTGTTGGCATTTTATCATTATTGTTATTTATGCAAAGTCAGACAAACTTGTGGATGCCTCGTTTTTGCCTCAGCAATGGTTAAGTTAGCGTAGTTTAAATCGATGTGTTAATGTCTATGAGGTGAAGTTGCAGCTCAAGAGGAGTTAGACCAGCAATCCACACACAGAAGTTTAATAGCTGTGTGCAATTTCCCCACTTTTGAGACTTAATTCCATGGTCATCTAAAAATCGTGTCAAGTTAATGTTATTACTCAACATTCAAACTGTTCATAGAGATGTAAGAAAGGCTAAAAAATCTACGAGTTGATTTGACTGTGGATGAGAAGCAAAAGTAGTGACATTCCCCAAAGTCTCAGCTTTTGTGCTTTTCTGACAACTCTTTGTGGTCATGAGGGGATTTCTAGCAACCGCCCATTTTTGTTCCTTCTTCTGCTTTCTTTTTTTAAATAGCTTTTTCTTCAACAGAACTGTGTTTGCCTTGTTCTGCTGCTTATTATTCATCTCCCCCCCCACCTCTTGCCAGCTTGACTTTGTTTGCTAAGATCTGTGAGAAGACTGTGCTGAAACGTGTGTTGAAGGAGTTGTGGAAACTTGTGATGAACACCATGGAGAAGACCATCGTCCTGCCGCCACTCACAGACCAAACGGTGAGAGCGCACAGAGCTACGAATGCACATGCAGAGGCAT
>NW_019473116.1:0-1369 GCF_002814215.2 Seriola lalandi dorsalis
ATCATCCCAAAGTATGTTCATTGAGGTCCCCTCTCAGATGTACAGGAAAGATGTCCTGGATGCCAACATGGGGTCAGACCACCATACTGCAGCCTTTCAGGCCCACACAACTTTGGTTGAAGGTAACATTTAATCTAATGATTTGATTTCAGTGATATAATTTGACAATATATGCCTATAATTATCTTTAATGTGAAACTGATGTTTGTTGGCCTACTTTGCTCATTGTCTAGGTTTCTCTGTCACAGCAGCCTTTGAGCCAGTGCTGATTGTCAAACATGAGGCTGTGGTGGGTGCTTTCAAATGTCAAATCAATCAAAGAGAAATCTTCACTTTTGGTAGGTGAAAACCGACCTCAGGAACAGGCTACAGGGAGAGCACTTTGGAGCCTGTATGAAAATATCAATAAATGGGCCGCCTGTGGGAAACTTTCCATACCATGGATGCCATAGTGAAATTTTTCTCCAAGCCGAGGAAGATCAAGTGCAGCAAACAGCCATGCACACTTTGTTCATAATTAAGGAGTTTTTTGAGTTACTCTCACCTTGTGATCACTTTAAGTGTTTTACATGGAAATAACCAACCAAAAAAAATTTTGCATCATGCTAAAAAGGAATGAGCAAAACTTTGGTATGCGCACATAGTCTCTATCATCTTTTGCCAGAGGGATGATGTTGACAATGACAATGACGACGACAATGATGATGATGCTGATGAAAACCAAGTTGCAGTTGACATGGCACAAAGTGGACTGGCATACAGGGATCACTTTGTCAATATGCACTTTGGGTAAATTATCACATTTGCACACAGATCAGTCAAGACACAAATTGTTGGCTATTAAAGTTTATTCTGAGTTAAGTTCTTTTTTCCTTTTTTCAATCTGGAGGCCTGGAGAACCTCATATTCTGCTACAGCAGGGGTGATGGGCCAGCACCAGCAGCAGGAGGGAGAGGAGAGGCAGGAGCTGAGAAAGGTGCTGTGAGAGGACCAGATGCCGGAAGGGGAAGAGGAGCTGCTGGAGGAAGGGGAGCTGGGAGGGGAGCTGCTGGAGAAAGGGGAGCCGAAAGGGGGAGAGCAGCAGAATCAGGGTCTTGATTTGCCCTAAGGGACAGAGATAATAAAACATTAACTTGTGACCACTTATATTTCATTGGTGGTTTCTTGTTATGCCAGTATTGTTATTTGATGGCTTTCACTAGCAATTACAACAAAATTCTTTGTCAGGATTGCAATCATTACATACATACCAATGCATCTCCACAACTAATTGGATTGCAGGATCAATGCACCCCTCCAGGCCCGTTAAGCTTGTGTGTGATTCGCCTAGGACACTCACTGGGCTGCAGGGGATTAATAAAGTATTTCT
>NW_019473117.1:0-1666 GCF_002814215.2 Seriola lalandi dorsalis
GACACTTCAACGTTTCCTCTCTTTGTTTCTTATAGGTAACAAGGTCTAGCAGAGATTGAGGGAGAAACCTATCGCCGACCTTTAGAACGTCTAACCCTGAAATCTTGAAAACTCTCATCTTGCTGTAAACCACCATGCCAGGAGTCATGGATCGTATGGAGCTAAGGAAAGTCTCCACGGAGGCTGACGACGACAGCACCGACAGCCTGGACGACCGCTACACGGAGCCCATCGACTCCGAGAAGGCCACCATCAACAGGTCAGCAGCAACCGTGATGTCAAGGCTTTTAGTTCGTTCTCCAAATGAGTCGGCACTAAAGGCGTTGCTTTACACTCTGGGCACGCAAAGTTGAAATACATACTGTATATAAAGAGAGCTGCCTACTGTGTATGCTAATGCTAATGCTAATGTCTTTTTTTTCTTCTTGGTTCCGTGCAGCCAGTTCATGGATGATAACGATGACGCAGAGAGCCAGAAGTTCCTGTCAAATGGGATGATGAAGAAGAAGAAATACGAAGAATACCATGAAGAATATGTAAGAGGATTCCCAAGTCGCAACGCTAATGTCGCCAGTGTCTATCAGTCAGAGTAAAAGGTTTATTCTGATAACACTTATCTGCAGATTTTAAGAGTAAATTACCAAAATAAAAACAGAAAACAACTGTAAGCTGTTATTTAATGGCTTCACTGTGCCTTGGTTTTGTTGGTTTAACACCAAAGACATGCATAAAGAGTGTTTAACGTGAAGGAAGTTGTGCAAGCCAATGTGTTGATTATGCAAACATTGGGTTACTGACTTTGCAAGAAACATCCTAGAAAGCATCTGTGTGTGCCCTACCATTGAGCACAATATAATTCCTTAGAGGATGTTTGATACTAAGATACTAGAAAATCAGAAAAAAAAGTTCAAAATAATTTATCATGCTGGTCATATTACTTTTCATATTCCATTTTTTTATTCCAGGTAGTTATTTAATCTAAGTTTCTTCTTCACATGGAAAAATCTCAAAAATGTGGCGTCATGTCCGTGTAATTCAAGCAGCCACAACTCAGTTGAGTGTGGCAGATTTGGGCCTCTCTCTGAATTCTGGCATTCTGGGAAATGTTGGCAGTTGACGTAGAAGTTGAGGGAGAATCGGAGCTGTCAATTAAATTTAATAACTACTGGAAATGCACTTAACTACTGGTAGCAAACAGTGCCGGAGAACATGAGGGTGTATTTTTCCTTGAATTACAACTTGTGGGTTCTTATGGCATTTTAAGTCTTGTGTGGTTTTGCTGCACCAAATGTTTCCTCTCTTGTTCTAATGCAGGGGAAATATGTATAAAATACAGCTGCAATACTGACTTTAAATATATCACCAATTATCTGAGAATGATTTTATCTCAAAGGCTAAATGTTTCTCATCTCTCTTTCTTCTCTGTCTGAGCAGCATCCCGGCCACGCCTCCTTCGGGATGTCTGTCTTCAACTTGAGCAACGCCATCATGGGCAGCGGGATCCTTGGCCTGTCCTTCGCCATGGCGAACACCGGCATTATTCTCTTTACGTAAGTAGCACGACTGCACAACAAAGAAACCGAACAGCATGGGGGTTGGACAGGTAGCAACAAACATATTTAAAACTCTCTTTCATTTTTGATTATCACATTACCAGCTGGAAAGT
>NW_019473118.1:0-4281 GCF_002814215.2 Seriola lalandi dorsalis
ACACACACACACACACACACACACACACACACAGCCATTAATGGTCAAATAACAAGCTACTATTCATGTCCACAAGCACAAACAAGGCTCAGCCTGGTTAATTACAGCCAAACCAGGAGGGACTTGGCAGCAGACCGATATCCCGCAAGAGTGGCAGAGTCAGTCACCCTGTAGTTGTTGCTACACAACCCCAAAGACATGCAGCAGTGGAAACACAGGGCACAGCTCCTCTGCTGCTCCTCACTCCCATGGGTACAGGATCATTAAAATTAAATATTGTTTTTATCCTGTAGTATGATAAAGATCACCTGTGATTTCGAACATACACTAACGGATCAAAATCTTGTTGCATAGTTCAAGAAAGCAAAAGGGGAAAAAAAAGGGAAAACAGCACCAAGATTAGTTACAGATACCCAGTTAAAATAATGTGCTGAGCAGGTAAGCCTTCCATTATTCCCTCTGTAACAATGTCAGTCTCTTAATGAGCACAGTTCATTCATCCAGCTACAACTTACTCTTGTGTTTAAGCGAAAAAGGCAAGCAAAGAAAAGAGGCATCAAATTACCAGGGATCTCCCGTAGAGGGTACTCAAGATCAGCCCATGGTGAGAAAAGAGACAAGAGAAGGAAGCAGGTTGCCATGAGGACTGAAGATGACCCTCAGACTGGGGAAGGACAGGGGGAGGGATCAGCTTGCAGGGTGTTGAGGATCATGTCCCCAGTGTACAAAGGTTCTTCGGGGACAGCTTGCGGCAGGCAGGGGAAGTCATTTATTGAATTTATTACAGGCCCCACTTTTCTCCCTGTCTGCCCTGGGAGCTAATAGCTAGCAGCTGCATTATGCTTAATGCCCTCCCTATCACTTTCAGCTGACGTGGTTTCGCATACACTTTGGGAAATCAGAGAGAATAGGAGTATTGATCTTGATTTTTGGCCTTTTTCTTTTATGCACGGTGCTGTAGTGGTCGTGGGCGTGAAGGGCCTTTTCATTCCATCAAATGTTTTTTTGAGTGTCATTTATTACTGCATCCATCATTTCTCTCTTTCTATTTCTATCTTTCTATCCCTGTCTATCTGTGTCTCTTCCTCTGCTGTCCATTTCTCTCTCTGAGAGATCTGAGGCCGAGTGAACTGATACAAATGAGGTTGTCTGTTGGAGGCTGCCATAGCTTCCCTGCTTCATTTAGCTACAGAGGAATAAAAAAAAAAAGAAGCCCTTTACGGAGCCCTCAAGCCATGTGTCAGGACGTCAAGCATGAAAGTGTGTGTATGTGTGCACTCCCATTCACACACATGACGTATACATGTGTCCTCCACTTGACAGAATAATTTCAGGCAGGGCGAGAAATTCAGATGTATGATGACATCAAGTACAGTTTTTTTATCAGTTATACAGATTAACTTTCTCTATACAGACATTGATACCTGAGCTGAAGAATTGTGTCACTCATCAATGTCTCGTCTGTTGATGATCAACTACATCTCCATTTTATGGGACACTCAAAGTCAGGTTATTGATTGATGTGAGTGTCACCTTTGAAAGGTATTTATAGGCTCTCTTGCCATAACACCGCATACGGTGTTATCAAAAATAAAACAGTGCAATTGCTAAACTAAGCGTTAGCCTCATATTTACCCTTCAGACATGAGAGTGGTATCAGCCTTCTCATATAACCCTCAAGAGAGTAAACAAACGTCTAACTATCAATTTAATATTTGCATTACGCACACATGCTGTCCCATGTCTCATATGACAATAGGCCTGTATTTGATAACAAGTGTACAAACAATATTTTAATCAGATATTTTAAATGAATTTAAACATTCAATTCATAATTTAATTCAAAAACTCAACTTGTTACGTTGAACAGCGAGACCTGTATACACGCTCATTTATGTAACTGTTTTACGTGCAGCATTAGGCTTTTGCTTTATATATACACGGTAAATGTCCATTTACATGACTTTTGCATTGTTCCACATATTATGTGCAGCTGAGCAGGCACCTGTGCTGGCAGTAGGGGACATGCACGGCAGCACCAGATGAGGAAGCCCCGGGCCAAGGCCACTTGTGGGACTCACTACTCACTTGAGAGAGTGGGTTGCATTATGTGTTTACCGTACTGAATTGGCTATGAGTACTGCAGAGTGTGTGTGTGTGGGAGTGGAAAGAAAAGGGTGGGGGTGAGGGTGATGGTAATGGTGGTGGGGCACTACATGTCCTTGCCCTGAGCTTTCTCTACATGAAAATCAGGGCTGCTCTGGAAGTATCGCTGGCACAGAGTGACGTCACATTATACGGCAGGAACAATTCCTGGAGTCAGATGTGGAGTGTTAAATCTGAGCTCAGGTGTCACCGCCGAGGGGAAAGTGCTGCAGTAAGACTGGGTCTGCTCCCTGGAGACATTATAATATCTCAATATTAGAATGTGTTATATTCATTCAGTTTCTTTTTTATGCTATTCTTCTCACATAACTGAAGACGCATGGTAAAAACATACAAGGGCGCAGATTTTAGTTGATGTTCACAGGAATGAAAACAATGCAAAAGAGAAAAGGTACAGAAAGTGGGAAAGAGAAAGACCATGAATGGGATAAAGAGACACACCGAACTCAGAGAGAGAGAGAGAGAGAGAGAGAGAGAGAGGTGGCCATGAGCTGTCAATGAGAAGCACAGGAGCTTGCTGCCCTCTAGTGCCAAACACTCCAGCTCCCTCTGTGTCTATGAAACAATATGACACAGCTGAGATGAGAATGAATTATTCATAAATGACGTGATGATAAAGCAGTATTTCACAGATCGGAGATATGAGATGTAATTGATCATGTAGAGCTGATATCAAACACATGCTTGTCTCTAAAAATAAGTGTAATCTCCTGGATGTGTTTGATTGTCTAAAGTGATATCCTTAATACTTTAACTATCGCTAGACAATGCTGGACTGATTAAATGTACACAAGAGTCTCTGAAGCAGTATTAATGAGTGGCTTATGCACCTTTTACCCATTTCTTATCAATAAAGTTCCAATAATTTGAATCCTAAATGGCCGCCCAGGCCCTTTTAAAGCACCTGTTGTGCATCATTTCAGGTTAGCGCAACACCTCCTCCCCTCCGTTTTATGAATGTCAACAGTTTCACCTCTCTCTCTCTGTCTCGCCCCCACAGATTAACCTAGTAGTGCCAGTCAGCGGCAGCACAGGGGCGGTTCAGGTTTAATGTTTAAGCTCTAACTCCCCCCTCTCCACACACACACTGGCCAATCGCCCTGCATGTTTGCAAGTGAGCGCCCAGCACCAGGAGTGAGTCACCTGAGAGACTGAGGAGGGTGAGCTGAGTGGGCCTGGTGGACACAGCGGCCATTTTACAGTAGGTGTCAGTTCCTGTTGTCTTAAAAACAATCACTGAAAGTCCTGTGAGAAACTGACATCCACCTGGAAAAGCCGAGATCAAACAGGTAAGGAAAGCTGTTGAGTTTTGAGGGTTTTTCTTACTGTCCTCAAAACAAATATTCTGTTTGTTATTAATGTGTTTCCACTTTGATTTGCCGTGACAGTGTCATGACTGTTGCTGTGTATTACGAGCTTGAGCAGCAGCTTCCTGTGAGTCACGGCTCAGCTTAAACTCCTCTGTTATTAGTCTGAGTCTGAGTTGTACTGTAGTCATGCAGTGGTCCTACTGTGAGGTGTTTTTCTGTGGCAGAGAGCCTGACATATTACTGATGCTGCTCCACACACTGTGAACAGCGTGTTTAAAGGATCACTGCAGTGGTTTCGCATTGTTTTGGTCCGTGAGCCACAAATCACACACACCAGGCGTTACATTGCAGTGTTACAAACAGTGCAGGTGTGTTTTAGAAACCTTTACTTTTTTCTACCATCAGGGCAACAATCATTTTCCCTTTATTTCCATTCAATATGAAAACCTTTCGGCCGACTCTTCAAACTTGTTTGAGTTGGATAATCCGTCGTAATGAATTCCAAGTATCGATTATTTTTTGTCATTCACTTTATATTAGTGAGTGACTAAATCAGCCTGCACTTAAACTGCGTTGCTGTGTAATAATAGTGTAAGATTGTAAAAGAAAAAATTAATGACAATATTGTTATTTCAACAATGGATCCAATATCTACAAGAATGTCAAAGGGATTTCTCGTAGTAACAACCCCAAAGATAATAATTTCCCAGCTCCACAGTTTCCCTCAGCTCTTTGCAGCGTTTCAGTGTCTTTCCCAATCTGCTGAATTTATCAGTTAAAAGAGTCAGACCCCTGATTGGAAACT
>NW_019473119.1:0-1666 GCF_002814215.2 Seriola lalandi dorsalis
AGAGTCACGTATCGCAGAGAAAGAGAAGCACACTGGATGCCAGGATGCAGTGTGTTCACACCTATATACATACGATATAAACACTTTTAAACAGTGAAGATTACAAATAAAAAGACAACATTGGTGACTTTTACAGACATGGATGAAACCATCATTTTCATGGGAGCTGTAGTTTTGTTTTTGTTTTTTTTGTGATCAAAAAAGGTTTCAGTTTCTAAAGAACATGTTTCATTTTCTAGATGAATAGCGGTGAAAGAAACTTTCAATGGTTTCCCCAAATACTGAGTGTTTAAAACATTCAATTAACTATGACATTTTTTGAAATTTTAGAATTGGCCCTGAAGTGCAAAACACATCATTTAAAAACCAGAAAAACACACCAGTGTTAGAGAAAACATGACATTTAAGAAAACACGTCATCAGGGTGTCAACATCCATCCGTATGTCGGTGCATTTCAGTTGAGCTTCTTCTGTTGAAAATGATTTCCAAACTTTGGAATAAATCGAATAAAATGGCTGGCAGAAAGACTACAAGTAAACAAGCATGTAACATATCAATCCAACCTCAAACTGTCAGGCTGCTGCTAAGCACTTTAGAGTAATACTCCTTATCGGATGAAAGTCTGATGTTTATGGATTTCAGTCTTTCAGACTAAGAGTTTTTGCTGGCATCCCTGAAAATGGCGCTTTAATAAAATCTTTATCCTTGGAAATGTTGTGTATCTTGAAACATGGCACTCCTAAATACTTTGGACAGTCCTTCAAATGAAAAAGATTTCTATTAGTTTTCGATTTAGGAGCAAACGCCGGCACTTCAACTTCGCTATTGGTGATTTTATGTTGAAAACGTTGGTGAAACAATCAACGGCAAAAATGGTTCACATACCGTCATCAATACAAGAGACAAGGGCTTCATGTGATGTAAAAATGCAAACATAGATATGAAAGCTGAAGGCCACAGCAGTCTGATGATGACAAAGAAGTGAGGTATGGCTTAAAGAAAGTATTCTTTTTCTCATCTGGTGTATGTGAACACCCCAGGGGAGCCGGAGAGGTGTTGTTTACCACCCCTGAATCTGTGGCTTCAGCAGCCAAATTAACTCAGATAAACTTTCAAAAGGTGAGATACAAAACAGTAGCCTGTGGCGGTGAGAAAATATTGATCCAGTCTACAAGTTTCAACTCCCATATCCCTGGATTCACAAAAACGCAAAGTGTTTTAATTAGAGTTCTCTTTGCCACAAGCTCCTCTCTCTGGCTGACTTTCTGTTCCTCTCTGTGCTTTGACTCGCTGCCAATCTCCTTTTGTCTGCAGTCTCAGCTCCAAGTCAAGAACAAAGTCACCAACATGAGAGTCATTTGGGTGGTGACACAGTGACAGCCTCCGATGTGGCGCGTTGTTTTTGTTGTTGTTGTTGTTGTTGTTGTTGTTGTTGTGGTGTTGGCTCAGAGCTCCTGCAATCAAACAGTGACTATGAGGTGAAAGTGTTGACTCTCGGCTTTAATTTGAGGGAGTTTTTCAGCCGTAATGGGGAGGCACTGTTGGATCGTCCTGTTCTGCAGGGACTAGTATCGCGATTCCTTCCATAGATTTCAACATTCAACCATCCCTAAACGCCTTACAACCTCAAAACCTCACCGCTATTGTTTAAAACAGAAGAAAATG
>NW_019473120.1:0-1666 GCF_002814215.2 Seriola lalandi dorsalis
GGGGGGGGGCATGTCATGTGTCAGATCATCCAGTATTCACATTCAGGGAAAAGTTGAGGTTTTATGTTCAAGCAATTATGTTTTACAATCACCCACACTGAATTCCTTCTTTGCTGACACATATGGAATTACTGTACTGGCTCCAGACCACACAAAATGACAGAAAACCGTAAAATACGGGTAGGCTTTGTGAAAGGAGACTCTCTTGTGACGAAGCTTCGGCGCCCGGTGCTAGCCTTTGAATGGACTGAATGTCAACTGCAGAGTCCAAGTGTAGTCAGATTGAATAAAAACATCAACAGCCACAGCCTACATATTAAAAGCATAAAAAGCATTTGACATCTGGCAAGAACTCTATGAGTCCTGAAACGTGTGTGGGTGTTTAGAATGAATACATACATGTATTCCTTTTATGTATTTAATATGCGTGTTCTGTGCACGTACACCTATGTGTGTATGATGGGAAGCCATGGTGAATGAGTCACCCTGCATTAATCATACAAAAATGCTTGGATCTCATTCACATCCTTGCCTGACCGCCCATATGAAACTGACCGTACACAGTGTGTATGTAAACAGACAAAAGGAGATGTAATGAGTTGACTCACAGGCGTAGTCACAGAAAAAAGCGGCTGCATGATGTCTTAGAGGAGAGAAAAGGGATTATTAACAAGGTAGGCAGCAAAGAGGCTGTGGGTGTCTGGAGTTTTGTGGAATAAGAACACAGGAAGCACAATTAAAGGCTGCAGGTAAGTGCTTAGAGCTATGTGAGATCACAGGTTACCCTGTATGAGGAAGAGAATGTTTGTATGTGTTTCTGTGTGAAGATGTGTATAGATGTGTGTGTGTGCGTGTGCGTGTGTGTGTGGGCTGCTGGCCCCTCTGCTATGTGTGGGCTTTGGGTGTTGGTTTGATTACAGTGTCTTTGAGCCAAGAACCTTAATCACGTCTGTTCATCACAACTGTGAGCCAAAGCACAGCAGATGTGTACACACAGGTATGGAAAGTATGTTATAGTGTGTACTGTCCAGCTAGAGTGTCAGTTTATATACAGCTTTGTCCTGTTCCTGTCTTCATAGAAACTATAGAAAATGGTAGTAATTTTCTGAACCAAAGCTCATGTTGTGTATGATTGATACAGTTTACTTTCATACATTTCATATTACATGTTCTAGATAGATTTGAAGTAGGTATTGCTAGCTAAACATCTGAAACACAATTCTTGAAATGTTGTATCAAAGCTTGAAACAAACTGGGAGTTGCCACAAAAGTTACAGCACCTTATTTTTTTTAAATAAATTTAAGGCTAAAACAAACATATGCATGTACAAAATTTCAAATCTTGTCTTATGCAGTATCTGTCCTCTCATAAACTCCGAATAAACCTCAGAATATAACTTCGAAGCTCTACTTACAAATGACGAATTTTCACCCATATTTCACAGTCATCTTTTAGTGAATACAACTGGCCCAAGTGTCAAGTGTTAACTTGTGGTTGAAAAGATAAGAGTACAAATCCATGCACACAATAAACACACTCAAACACCTAAGATAGAAAAGAAGCAAGATGTGCGGATTAGTTGTCAATAGAAAACCATGACGGAACCAGGCACTCCATTGTCAATCAGATCAATCCCAATACACTTATATGTTAATTGCAAAGAAC
>NW_019473121.1:0-1666 GCF_002814215.2 Seriola lalandi dorsalis
AATGCAAGCAAGACCTAAAGGAGGCTAATGCCATCAGACCCTGTACTGCATCACTGACGGTCGTTAAAACAATCCCCGCTGCCCTGGAAACTCTACGTAGAAGTGGCCGGATGCCCTTAATTATCAGACTGGATTGTTTAGGTAAAAAGGGAGAACAAAGAATTGGCCTTTTCCAGCTTCGGGGCTGTCAACTCCCTCTGAGTGGTGAATGCAAAATCATTTTCTGAACCTATTGACCTCCCCACGCCTGAAACTGCGTCAGTGTCTCATCCACCTCTAGGCAAAGGCAACACAGTCTCGCCCTCCTTAATTTACAGCTGGCATGTGACGCAGTAAGACCTCTTATCAGCCACATTAACACAAATGCACTGGTTTGTTGACGTTCACCTCATATTTGCAGTTTATTTCAGTACAAGGTCCACCAACTGCCCCTCACGCCCCATGTCAGGTCACAGAGCATGTAACAGACTTTGAGGAAGGAGAAACCCCAGAGGAGATGGGTGTTAGTGCTCAGCATGGACTGGGAAGGGAGTGTTTACGCTGAGATAAATGTGGCAGTTTTATGGTTTCCGGTCAGGAAACTCTGCCACCATGGAGGCTTGACGCTCAGGTCTTGTGGCTAAAGTGTGATTTGTGCTTCTCGCTTAGCAAACAAACTTACCCTGTGACTGCAGGACAGAATCGATATCAGCTTGAATTTGCTGAAGCTTAAAGCTGGACACATTTTTAAGACATATAGAGATAGCTTGCATTTGAATAGTAATTTGTTTCTCATATGGTTTTTCCACAGAAAAAAAGTTAGATTTCCTTCTTAAAAATTCTTAAAATGACATCTACTCGTTCTCCCTCATTAAAATTGCTAATATGTTTGGATACTGCTGGAAACAAATTGTCTCCTTCCTCACTGAGGAGTTCATTCTTCTCCCTGTATGTTCACTGGAGGTTTCAAGTGTCTGCTTCACACTTGCACATTCGACGACGATTGGCTCCAAACTGTGATGTCACAAAATCACGCTACATGTCTTAAACTAAACTTAAATAGGGCTGCAACTAAAAAATTAGTTTTTAAATTAGTTTTTGATTGATCATTTGGTCAAAATGTCAGAAAATGGGGAAAAGTGCCCATCACAATTTCCCAAAGTCCCAGATGACATCTTCAAACGTCTTGTTTCAGGGTAAAATAATGAAAGACAAAGAAATAAATATTAACCTTTTGAGAGGCTGGAAAAATTTTTTTGCCAAAAAATTTGCTAATAATTTTCTGTCAATTGACAAATTGATTCATGGACTAATCGTTTATGTCCAAACACAGATGAATGTGAAAACGGCCTCTGCACATACATCATTCTGCACAGTCAGGATCAAACAGTAATTAATAAACAATACATGAATGACTTAAAACATAACTCTGTGATGTCTGTTTTTCTCGCTGTAGGTATAACCTGGGGTAAGGTGGTATCCATGTACGCAGTAGCTGGAGCCCTGGCAGTGGACTGTGTCAGACAAGGACATCCGACCACCGTTCACATCTTAGTGGACAGTCTGGGACAGTTTGTCCGCAAGTTCCTGGTTCACTGGCTGAAGAGACGGGGAGGATGGGTAAGTGGCCGCTGCTGTATATGCTGATAATTATGATCACTGTGGGTTTTGATGCATGAGTAATATT
>NW_019473122.1:0-1365 GCF_002814215.2 Seriola lalandi dorsalis
GTCCTATCCACCACATCGTCTGAGCAGTTTTTGCATTTTCCTGTTATTGCAATGCCTGCGTGTCAGTTTCCGACTCTGCCTCTGCCCTGAGGCTTTGTGTGTGTGTGTATGGTGTGTGTGTGTGCGCACACCATGTTTCCTGTTGTTTGGGTTCAGGTACTTTCTCAGTGACTCCTCAATACCAGACGGGCCCCGCCCCTGCTCCACTCGAGCTGAACAGACTGGAAGTGCTGCCGGCTTCCCATTACCGCCCCATTCTTGTTTTTCACTTCTCTGTTCAGAGGAGGACTGTGGGATGTGATAGGTGGAAGTGAAGCTTTCTGTCTGGTTGAATTTGCAAATGAGTTCAGTGAAAATGAAAACATTACCATGATAATGTGTGGCCATCCAAACTATCAGTTTTATAATCTGAAATAATCACCTGCTTTCTCTCTTTTTCCCTTTTCCTTTGTCCTGTCCTTCCGTCTCTACCTCTCTTCCCTCCCTGTAGCTGGTTTCATGGGAAGATAACTCGGGAGCAGGCCGAGCGGCTCCTCTACCCTCCGGAGACGGGCTTGTTCCTGGTGAGGGAGAGCACCAACTATCCCGGCGATTACACCCTGTGCGTCAGCTGCGACGGCAAGGTGGAGCACTACCGCATCATCTACCACAACGGCAAGCTCACCATCGACGAGGAGGAGTATTTTGAGAACCTCATGCAGCTGGTGGAGGTGAGGGACGTATGGGAACATAGCTGCCATTCAAGTTCCTATTTTTTTTCTTTACATAATACTCTTGATACCCATAATACCCTTGGCTTTCAGTGTGGTTGCTGAAAAGGGTAATTGGCTGTCATTATCAGTGCCAATTGATCATCGTTCTCTAAAGTTAATAACGGTGTGAAGTGTGAGGCACAAAATGAGACTGTAGAGAGAGACTGTAAGGAAAGTTGTTTGTAGGAAAATGAAACCTTTGACTACTTCTTAGCATCCTGTCTACAATTGTCCTGAAAGTCAGGGGTGACGTTTTCAGGCTGCTGCTGCTGCTGCTGCTGCTGCTGCTGCTGCTGCTGCTGCTGCTGCTGCTGCTGGCAACGCTTTCTGTCCTAAAGCAGCCGCTGTTGCAGAAAATACAGCTGTTCCATAAACTTTATTCCACATCAGAGTTTTTTCTTCTTTGGAAGTCTGTAGGGCTGACATGATTAGTTAATTAGGAGATAAGTCATTCAGCAGAAAAACAATCAGAAACTATTTTGATAATTATTTGATTATTTCAAGCAAAATATTCCCCGTGGTGCAGCTTCTCAGGGGTCAGGATTTGCTGCTGGTTTTGTTTTAAGTGATGGACAAAACATGAAATTTGAAGATGAATTTCAGAATGATTGTT
>NW_019473123.1:0-1363 GCF_002814215.2 Seriola lalandi dorsalis
AAACATTCTTGGTCCCTGAGGGATTCTGTGCTAGTATTACACAGATTGACAGAAGGCTGCATACCAAATTGTTGTCTATATTTTATGAAGCACACACACACAGATAGATACTGTGCAGCATGTGCATTCATTGATTCTTTAAAGACATTCTCTGTGAACTAAAGTGTTTGTTTAGCTCTAAAAAAAAAAATAGTTTTAAATAGCCACTGCCCAGCATTATCAGCTTTATGATAGACAAAGAAAACACTCTGTAAAATAGAACTAATATGACTAATTTGCTGTGTCCACAGGTGGATGCACAGTGCAGTGTATACCAAGATAGACCAGCTGAATGTGAACATGCCTCTGCCCTTGTGCTTTAAGCAGCAGAACTGAAATAAACATCTCAGTCGGCAACATCAAAGCCTGTCGCAGCAGATCCCAAAGGACCCGGCTAGCCAGCTTGAAGCTCCACCTGTACAACGCTGAAGCTTTCATCAGCTGCACATATCACAAAACTGCCATATCTGCTAACATAGATGCTGCTAGTGACTATGCTCTGTTCATATCTCTCCGCATCCCTCCCCCCCAGAGTAATAGCTTTTGAAAGGCCGGGTGATTTCACACCTTATTTTGTAGCTTCTGTCATTTGACACATTCAAAGGATGCTGGGATTACGGCAGTGAGGGCTTCTATACATGCTTTGTCTTTTGCATGTCAGGAGAAGTTAGTTGTTTTGCAGCTGAGCCATGTAATGAGAATTTGACATCAAAAGGTGGGTGTGGTGTGAAGGAACAGATGGTCTGGGTTTGAATATTGCTCTTTATTGGCTTCCATATTAACTATGTTAGGACAATAAAGACCCATAAAAAATAAAAAAAAAAACATTAGTTTTTGCTCACTGACCGTAAAGGATGAGTGTTGTAATAACCAGGACAAACCAATGTGGATGTCAACTATAGTGTACAAACAAATTCTTTATCCCTCCTATCAAATTCTCTCTCCTCTGTTTGTGTGATTGATCGTGTGTCTTTTTGGGGACTGCGTGTGTGTCCCAGCTGGAGTGAAGACTGTTTATATTATTGGTGATGAAAGAGAGGCTCCCAGGGGCCTCAGTAATGGGCTGGGAGGCCTCTGACTTCTTATAATAGCCTCTGTATGTGTATGTGTGCGTTTGTGAGAGAGGCACAACCGCAGCACTATATAATTGTCAATGGGAGGACACACTTTTACATAATAAAACGAAGCCGATACACAAAGAAACACACAGAGACGGAGTCTGTCAAAGACAAAGAAGCAATGTCTCTCTCTCACACACACACACACACACACACATTCACACACGCTCACTCTCACACATTGTGGTGCCAGCTGAGCCCAGTGT
>NW_019473124.1:0-1665 GCF_002814215.2 Seriola lalandi dorsalis
GCCATCTTACACTAGTGTGCGTAGCATGCTTAAACATCCAGACAGCCACTCCAACACTGGCCGCTACCTCTGTAACTGCCTCCTGGCGCGCACACTCACACACACACACACACACTCACACACTGAAAAAAACAGGCCTTTCTCCCTAAGGACACACTCGTCACCTAATGAGAAATGACCACTACAGCCTTTGCACTCCTGCTGCACTCAGACAAAAACACACACTTATTATACATACACACACATGCACAATCAAACAAGCTCTGTGGCTTCAAGAGTAAAGCAAGATGAATCAATGGTTTAGTGATTTTCTTTCAACTGATAAAACGGCACACTCGCAATATTTTGAAATGTTTAAGTTGCAGGTTAATACTTTTCTGTAGTGACATTAGCACCACAATATCCTTACACTTGTATCCAAAGGATGACCATGAACAGCCTGTGCATGGTCTCATCTGAATAATCAATAAGTCATACTTACACATTAGCACACTGTCTGTGTCTACCTATGTCTTCACCAAGAAAATTAACCAGCTCTTCGCTCAATACATTAACTGTACGGCCTGAGAAAGAATAAAAAAAAAGAAAAAAGAAAAAAGTCTGCTGGGAGTCAGGGTGGTCCAGTGATGAACACCTCCTGTGTCCTCCCTTCATCCTCTTTCTCTCTCTCTCGCTCCTCTCCCTCCTCTGGGCTGTTATTGATCTGATCTCCTCCTCTCTCAACTGGAGCCATGATTCATGTTGTTCCGACTGGCCCTCACTCACCACACACAGACACAGCTCAGTCATGCCCTCCCCTATCTATCTGTCCATCTGTCTCTGCCTGCTCTCCCTCTCTCTGCCCTCAGGCAAGTCAACCTGCTGTCCACATAAGGCCACCATGGCCCTATGTGTTCCCGTGTGTGATTATCTGTATTATCATTATTAATTTTGTTTATAATCTTTCTATGGAAATCTTGTTTTTTTCCCATTAAGCATCTCTCTGTAAATCTTCTTAAGGGATTTTATCATTTGAATCGACATTCAAAGTTGACTTCTCTTGATGTTCCGCCTTTCTATTAGCTTTACATGTAATGCAAACTCACAGCAGAACTATATACATGGATACATTCAACTGAATGAATAATTGGGGTTTTAAATCACATTTCAAAGTAGGTCTACATGGTTGCCTTTGATAATACTGATTAGGTGAAAATGTATTTCTTTTCCTACGAGAGAATCAAATGGCGCTTTTCATCAATTGCTTGTGTGTCTGTGCTATTTTTACAATATGTAATATTTCCCTGTTTATTCATGTTTCATCTCTCAAAATGTTCCAGTCCATTCCAATGCAGAATGTTCAGTTTCTGGAGAAAAAAAAAGAAAGCTAGAGACAGAGAGAGATAGAGAGAGAGAGAGCGGAGAGGGAGAGAGAGACAGAGATGTGTATAGGCCTTGCAGCAGCAGGAGCACATAAAAGCTCAGCTTCAGCCAAGGCCCCTGCTCCAATGTGTAGAAATTAATTGAGTGAAAAAAATCTGCTGTTTAAGGTTGAAGTGGGTTATGGGAGGCAGTGTAACAATTGTTTTCTGTTTGCCAGCGGCTATATATCGTTCATTCCGGCTTTCTCTCTCCTCTCCGCTCAACACTCGCCTCACCCTCCCTCCCCACCCTCCTTCCTCCCAC
>NW_019473125.1:0-1665 GCF_002814215.2 Seriola lalandi dorsalis
GCTTTTGGCTTCAAGGTTAGAAAATATCCTACTAGATGTCATCTCTGTAGACCATTAGACCCTTTTCACAGCTGCCATTTTGACTTTTGAAGCAGGAAAAGCACAGGTAAGTAATTACCTTAACAATGGCTCTATTCCTTTAAGAGTCCCAGTAAAACTGAACATCCACAATACCAGATACCTGCAATGGGCTCAACTACATGAAATACAGCCAACATGTCTGCCATGTAAAGGGTTATTTGGCTTTGTTTTTTTGTTGTAACTTATGCAATGATGTTTTCAAATAGCTTGACCTCATTCTCTTTGGCACACATTTTAAACCAATATCTGCTCCTGGCTCCTTGAAGAGCAGCTTTTCAATAGCTTAGTGGCCATCTCACTGAATTTAACCTGAGGGACGTGTTTATAAAGTGATTTTTTTATATGCCTCTCTGTGAGACTTGGAGAGTGCTTGAAGTTTCCCACAGCTGCAGCAGTACCCAGTTCAGGCTCACCACAGGTGAGGTGTTAGGTGTGCCCATCTGGTATTAAGGCTGGTTACCAGCAACAAAATAGGCTCTTTATCCTGATGACACCCTGCTTTTTTTAGATAAACATTTGATATCAGCCGGTTGAGTGTTATTAAATCCCTGCAGTTCTCATGTTCCAGCATTCAGTTGTAGTGGAGTGGTCATTGATTCATTAATCAGTCCCTTCGTACATCGCTAATTAGATAATGCAGTAGATGTAATGGGGAGTAGGCTTTAGGAAAGCTCTCATTAGTGATTGATAACAATGTTTTTTTTTAAATTTGAAATTGTATAACTGAGCATCCAACCCAATTTATACACCAGCATCCTCCCAGCAGCTGCTCAACCAAGCTCAGCTTCATTTGTGTTTTGATTTGTCTAGGGGCTGCTCTATCTTGAAGACTATCATTTGCTGTTATAAAGACAATTTTGTAATAAAAATAAGGAATGCTCTTCAGTAAAAAGGTTAGCTTTTGATTGTAGCCATCTTATATGGGGAGAAGCAGAATGCATGCAAATGTTGCTGTTAAATCATTTGACAGTGGCCAATGAAAAGCACTTTCCACTTTCATGGACTATGTTTACCCTTTGGCACAATATTGTTATGCATGCTTTCAATGATTTTGATATAGACCAAGTAGAAGTCTAAATAGCTCTTTATAAACACACCTAGGTTGTGTGTGAATTAAATGTTTAAAAAGGTCCTTTGGATGGACAGCAATTTTATCCAGTTTTCTACAACAACAACAAAAAATCCAACTGGCAGTCCAAGGCCTGTCATGGTTGACTGACAGGCTTCTCAGGCTGCCTCCAGCCTTTAGAGAGTTTTTTTCAGGTTTTAAGGTGTGGCTAAAGGGCAATGACAAGCGGGTGACATAATCATGTCATTTCTCAAGCTAATGTTTGACTAAAAAAAGAAACATTTAAAAAAAGGATACATATGATTCATCCTTTACATTTTTATGCACCTGTGTTTATGAACCTTGAATGAACTTGATCACATGTGCAGAGTACAGATACAGATACAGTTACGGTATGCTTCGTAAGCATACATCAGTATCTGATGCTATATTGGGTATCACCATCTGGGATTTTTATCTTGCTAATAGAAAGAAGAGTTGCTGCTGTGGTGATGTTGGTTTTATTTGGTCCCTCT
>NW_019473126.1:0-1361 GCF_002814215.2 Seriola lalandi dorsalis
AAAAAAAAAGAAAAGACTATTTACAAAATTAGCTCTCGTGTCTGAAAACTCTCACCCTCATAAAAGCTGCGCTCTGTGTTCCTGCTGGGCGTCTGCTGAAGCCAATAAAGTTCATAATGAGTCTGTTTACATGCACTCCAACACTCCATTACATAAACTGACGGAAACTCAGTTCTGTTGATGCATGTAAACAAAACCAGATCTTTTTTTTTTTTAGTTGTTCGTTTTGAAAAATCTGCCAAAGTACTTGATACTTTAGTGCCCAGAAAATGCTCTCACAAAACCTCTCGACTGTCATAATGTGGAATATTTCCTGCATGTAAACACCGTTATTGTGATCTCTCTCTTTCTGAATCTATCAGAACCAGTCAAAATGTTTTTTTGTTTTTTTTTTCATCTAGCCACACACAACAGATGATCGTCTATGGATGAGCGTAGTTTACCTGCGACCGAGAGCTAAAAGAAGGGTGGCTACAACATCTTTGGTTGCAGAATTGAACAACAGAAACACACAGCAAAAAGAAAAAAAAAGATGATGTGTGAAAAAACAAAATCCAAAGACAATACAGAGTCAGAAACAGAATCATTAAACTGCGAGCCTTGAGAAAAAGACGGTATCACGCTGTGTTTTTCACTGGATTCAAACACGAACAGTTGAAGAGCAGGAAGAAAGGCTCCTCGTAACCCTACAGCTAACTCGACTGACAGGACGACTAACTCGGTGGCATTCAAACAAGCCTGTTGCCATTTCCGTAGTATATACAACTTAGTGTCAATCCTATGAGAGATCAGGCAGTTCATCCAGAGAAAAAACATTAAGGCTTAGCTAAAAATAGTTTTTGCTGAATTTTGGATCACTCACAAATTCATTCAGACTTTGCTGTCTCACTAAAGGCTGTAAGAATCGTCTTTAATGGCACTTCCATGGTCTAGTGAGCAGTCCTTTGTAAAACCATTATTTCTATTATCTACATATCTACAGTTTTTTGATGTCTGTATAAATTAAAGTTCAACATATTTGGATGTACTGTATGTGGTGACATGAGCTTCACTCGACATGCTGAAACCGAAACATACCCGGGCTTGTGTGTAATGAAGCCTCTCGGAGCCACAACACTGATGCGGCGTCAGTATGAATCTTTTTGGATCAGCACTAAAAATGAAGTCATTGTTTGGTTCAGCTCTCCACTCTGAAAAAAAAAAGACTTTCTACAAACAGGCCCGACACAGTATCAGGACAAGACGACACAAGGATGGGAACGGAAATTCGTGTGTAAAACAAAACTCAATGTGCACAAGAAAACAGCATCAATCCCTACGTGGAGAAAAGCTAACATCTACTCTCTAGGAAAAGCTAAGAT
>NW_019473127.1:0-1675 GCF_002814215.2 Seriola lalandi dorsalis
CACTTCTTTTTTTTTTTTTTTTGTGGCAATATTTTCATGAACACATCTAAGTTGACACGTAGCTGTCATAAAAGACATGTGGGGGGTGGGGATGCTTTCTTTTCGGGTCAGGGAGTGGATCTTCACTTTAGGCCACTGCTGAGAGACAAAAACCTCAACATCATGATCATAGGTATCTAATTACAGATGATTTGGTATGTTAATTTTTCTTAGATGTTCCATATTTTCTATATCAAAATTCATACATGAATTAGTTGATAAATAAATAAGAACAAAAATGAATTTAAAAAGAGAGAGAGAAAAGCCAAAGCTGATGAAGACAAATACTACTATAACTCTCAAAAATTTACAATTATTATTCATATGAAGCATTACCATATTAAACATTTTTATTTTCTTATCAAAAGTACAGTACCAGTTTGAATGAACACTTTTGTATTGCACTGTAAACAATATTAGAAATGTCTACGTCTCAGTGATTTGTCCAGGGATGGGATGTTGCATTGGAGAATAAGCTGTTATTGTTGATCATCAGGAGTTTGCGTGTATGTGTGAGTGTGTGTGTGTGTGTGTGTGTGTGTGTGTGTGTGTGTGTGTGTATGTGTGAGCGTGTGTGTGCGCGTACGCATGTGTGGGTGTGTTTGGGTTGTAGGTGCGGGTGTGTGGGTGTATTCATTGTTGCAACAATCCCTTACTCTTGGTTTAATGCTGTAAACCGCTTGACATTTGACAACAGCAGAAATATGTGAAAACATTTTGGACTTGAAAATTTTTTCTCCCAGAAATTTTTGTATCTGGTTTATCCTACTGAAAAGACTGCCTTATTTTATACAATATTTATACAGTACATCCCACTGTGCAACTGCAACGGACATCTGGAGTTTTTATTATAACATAGTCAGAAGGTTATGTTCAAGTAAATCTCAATATTTTTATAGACAATGAATTTTACACTGGATTTGCAGCAAATGAGATCAGCCATTCTAGCTATCTGAATACCTGTGAATTGGATGGTGACACACAGCATGTATACAGAGAACTAAATGGTTAAGAAGGATGTGGATCGCAGAGTTGTCTATCACTGTCTTTAAGCAGTCTCCTAGAGGCCAGCTTGCATTGATTTTTGATCAAACATCATTCTATTTTGGCCACTTGTCCAACATCCTTATGCACAGACCCAGGGAACAGCTTTTTGTTCAAGGTTGGTTTCAGATTAGGATACTAATATATGTTAAAGATTGTTGCTTATTACGAATATTTCCTCTTTAAACAGTATATAAATGCCATAACAGCTAAGCAAATGATGGTTAATAAGATGTATTGACCGTGGTTATCTTTGTTTCTCTCTTATGACAGAATTGTACACTCAATCAGGGGATTTGTTTGTTCCTTCTGATTCACATCTTGGTCTGAAGGCACGGAAAAAAAATAGAAATTATTCAATGAAAAATAAAATAATGTCAATTATGAGTTTGCAGACTGTTTCCTGCAATAATTCAATGTCTGTCCTCTTACTCATGTCATCTTTCTCATTCATTCTCTAATGGCTTTATCACAGTATGTCTAATGAATATATTGAATTTTTGCACTGAGTCGCTGTAGCTGTTTAACTGCCTCTTTAAGTTTCTTGTTTTACTTTGAACTATCTTACTTTTAGAGAGAGGACTGACCTAGT
>NW_019473128.1:0-1665 GCF_002814215.2 Seriola lalandi dorsalis
ACTGCCTGCTACCTGTGTGCTAGCTCAGCAGCCGCTTCATCAGCCTTACGTGAGGAAAGGCAGTTAAATGCAGTTTGAAGTAAAATATCCTAAATATGATGTAACTTTAATAAACATTTACCTAGAAGATTTATTTGCCATTATTTATTCAGACATATCTTAGATATAGATCAATATACTCATCTATTATTATTAATCTTCAACAGCTTCATTAGTTATCTGCCTTTCTCATTTCTAACGATTTAACAGAACTGGCTCATTAACAAAACAAAGAAAGCAGTGTTGGTCTTATTTAAGCTCTGTTAGTGTGCAGAATTGTTGGAGTTTTCCATTGTAGCTGCCCAGGTATTGTTAGAGCTGGAATATCATCAACAGAAGAAGGACGAGGAAAAGCAGCAAATAAAAAGGCCCCAAAGCTTTTCTCAAACAAGAAGGCAACGAGTGAGCAACAGAAGCCACACAGCGTGAAGTATTTTTCCATCAATGTGCCATTCATTGTTAAAACTTCAGAGGTGATTTTGAGCAGCTGGAGGCCACTGACTGTTGTTTTCTGTTTCAGTGAATTTTAATATGTGATATGTCACATGGATGTGAACCACTGACCACTGTTTTGATAATCACCAAATAACTAGAAGATTAAACCAGCTTTGTGTTTTTTAATAGTGGATTGTGGTGTGTGCTCTTATTCCACTATTACAGTGATTTATAAAACTGATCAGTACAGATTACAGATTTGTTTGACAGCTGTCAACTGCACCCGTATGAAAGTGTAGAAAATCGCAACTTTGCAACCGTTAACCCGAAGTTAGGACATCATAACAGAGGTTTGTAAACATGCGGTTTGTTGGAGTGAGTTGGAGAGCTGTCAGACAAAAGCAGAGTTGTGCTTTCTGCAATCAGCATTTGAGAGCAGAGGATGTTTTTTAGTGAGTTTAGAGAAGAAAGTTTCCACCAGTGGAGCAGTGCGTTCCCTGCGTTCACTCGTGTGCATGCCTGCAGCGGCGCGCTGCACTGTGAGGACTGCAGAGAAGCAGCCAGCAGAGCACATTCAGCCCAGAGCCGGGACGGTATCTAACACATTCCCTCTCCACAGGGATGTGAAGATCCCACCGGTGATCTAGCGCACACAGATGTACTTACACTCACTGTCTGCACCTCGGCCTGCAGGTTGGCCTTCTGCCGTCGGAGGTCAGACTTGATGAATCCTGTGACGAGCACAGAGGAGAGGGAGAGGGAAAAGTTTTTTTTTTAAATGGAAGTTATGGCATTGATGGACTTTCTATTTAAATGTAGAGCTGGATACATCGTATTATGTCGGCACAAAAAACATCAGTAGTAGTAGTATCAGTAGTGACTTCTGTAATTCAATCTATTTTAGGTTGAAACAGAAAATCAAGGACAACACATTCCTGGACTGAGCTAAGCATTTATTTTCTCAATAATCCTAATCTTAAAAACAAGTTAAATTCTCCATTTCCATACAAAATGGTAACAGGGTTTTCATGCAACTCTGAAATGGTTGTTGTGCAGGTTTTTTTTTTATGTCAGAGAAATAGGATGTTGGTATGAGTTTTAATGTGCACCCAATATATACGATGAAGTATTGCTTTAGAAGGTGATGATGGTATGTTATTTTAATACAAAAAACATAGTTTCTGATAAATG
>NW_019473129.1:0-1360 GCF_002814215.2 Seriola lalandi dorsalis
GTTATTATAATTCTATATTATACTATATTATACTTCTACGTTTCAAAATGAAACCCAACTACATTTATTTGACAGTTTAGTTTCTGCTATATTCTGGTAAGATTATAGCATCATATGATGACCTTTTAAAATATCATGCATTGTTACAGATTAAACTAATGGTAGATAAATTAATTTAAATTAGCTCCACCCTAACAGTAAAACTCTACTTACGCATTAAAGCATCAGAAATAATCATCCAATAAAATGATAATTCATACTATAACACTCTTAGGTTTTGCTAATACTTCAAGTAACATTTTGAATGCAGGTATTTTACTTGTAATGGAGTATTTATACATTGTGGTAGAGGATCTGAAGACTGTTTACCACTTAGCTCAGTGCAACGAAAATAGGAACAAAAAGCTGCTTTGTAAATGCTTGTCTTCCACTGATTTGGGTGGATTTTTCTTTTTCATTAGTCTGTTACACAACTGTGCCGTACAGCGGGTACTTTTCACTCAAACACACTATCCCTGAAGTCTTTTTGCTAATGTGTTTTATCCCTTCTCTAGAAAAAAACTGGCAACACAAGACTTAAGAGAGGGATGTTCGTTGTTCCGTCCTCACCTTCCTCCTGGCTGATAGTGACAATGGGGCTGCTGAGCTCTAAACCTTCATCCCCGTTAGAATTAACAGCCCTAGCAGCACACTGGACCCTGGAGCCTGCCTGGAAGTAGACTGAATCCAGCGTGATCATCTTGGAGGAGGTGAAGAAGGTGTCAAAATCCACCTCCCTCATGGGACTGGTGACGCCATCGGGGCCGGCAGGGGCGCTGATCAGCCAGCGGTAGCGGGTCAAGGTGTTGTTGATGTGCTCGCTGACACAGATAGAGCCCGTCTTGTCGTAGTCTGGGTATTTCGTGCTGCAAGCCTGGAGGACGGATAAGGAATACAGAAGGAGTGGGCGGATGGGCAGGGACAGCAGAGGGATGGGAAAGCAGACGCCGGAGGACAAAGGGAGAGAGAGGTAGAGAAGACAAGACAAGTGAGCGATTGTTGCCAAGGAAATCCAGATGTTTCGGTGTGTTATGCTTTCCTATTCGAATCCTTAAAACTGCTTATTTTGTAGAGAGAGATAGAGAGATAGAGATATGGCATGGAGGCATAAGCCTTGAAGTGTTTCTGTGGATTTAAACCTGTTGACACTGTGCCTCCATGTGCAGCGCTCAATACTTCGGTTTTGACAAGACTACTTCATTTTGTCCTCCCAGGGAACCTCCTACGCAGCTGACCACGACACAGGGAAACAAACACACACACACACACACACACACACACACACACACACACACACACACACACACACAAACACAAACAC
>NW_019473130.1:0-1664 GCF_002814215.2 Seriola lalandi dorsalis
GTGTGTGTGTGAGGGGAGGGGGGTGGGGGGTGATGGCGTAAACGCCTGTCAGCCAGACAGAGCATCCTGAGTCCAGCAGGGACAGCTGGGGGTCTCCACTCGGCTTTAAGAGCCCTGCGAGTCAGAGGACGCCCACTTCTGTAAACCCACCGCGGTGCGTAAAGGCTGCGCGTAAAAATCAGCGGACAGAGATAAACCTGAACATCTTTTAAAAGAAAATCCAACACTTTTTCTTTTCCCTGTTTTGTGCCCTGCTTCAGCTCGGTCTGGGTCAGGTGATTCACCAAACGGAGACGCGAGAGGATTAAAACGCTATTTTCTGCCCTGTTTTTCTTCTTTCTTCTCATCGGTGCCCCCTCGTCCGGCCGCCAGCATGATGTCCTATTTGAAGCAGCCGCCGTACACCGTGAACGGACTGAGCTTATCTACCTCAGGAGTGGACCTGCTGCATCCTTCAGTCGGATACCAAGGTAATACACCGCAGGCTGCAACCACCTAAACAGACAAATACAAACAGAAACCAGGTTGTCTGGATAGTTTATGAGTGTATGTGTGTAAATAACCTGGAGGTGTGCAGAAATGCAGTTAGTTGCAATGATCAACACAGGTATCACATCAACCAGGCCTACTGGATTATAAATGACTATTTGTAGGGCTTTAATTATTCATAACCAAGGCCTCATTATAACTTGTAGAGCCTTTATTTGTGTCATTTATAAAGCAGGTTCACACATTTAAGATTATATCTGACAATTGTTTAGAATCAAGTTACAGAAGTTGGTATATTTGAAATTAGCTGACGCTGCAAGATGTCTTATTTTCATTATCACAGTTTTTTAATCTCTCTTCTTTTTCTCCTTCTCCTCAGCAACCCCTCGCAAGCAGAGGAGAGAGAGGACGACCTTCACCCGGGCCCAGCTCGACGTGCTGGAGAATCTGTTCGCCAAGACTCGGTACCCTGACATCTTCATGAGAGAGGAGGTGGCCTTAAAGATCAACCTGCCGGAATCCAGAGTGCAGGTGAGGGTCCAACACAAATACCTGAACCACACAGTCCATTCATGGAAAGTCTTTAATTGTTAGTTTGCCCCGCAGAGAGGTGAAAGTCCACTTCAGGGCAAAGTGTCCTCTTCAGGGGAAGTGTTAATAACAGTCACATCATTCATCGTTTTAATTGAGTCCCATGTGAATTAGGTTATGAACTCACTTTATAAATAACCCACTTTTCTACTTTCAGAATATATTCATAGAGTGACAAACTATAAAGCCTGTATGTAGCCTGTAAACTAATTGTAAAACAATGAATATAGTTTGAAAAAAAAAAACATAATTTTCTGAGATCAATAATAATATTTATTTGATTTGGCTTTGTTATCACTGGAATATTTAACTCAGCTATTTTTCCATTCATCATCCGGCTACACTGCAGGGTTTGTGGAGTAGGCCCCTACATCTTTAATTATAGAAACAGTAAAAATAATATTTACAAACCTTAAATTGTCTTACAGTTCAGTAACATTAATCTAAACGCATTTTTTCGTTGCAGGTATGGTTCAAAAACCGACGAGCCAAACACCGTCAGCAGGCCCAGCAAACCCAAAGTGGAGTCCAGAACAAAACTGTCAGCAGGCCGGTGAAAAAGAAAGGCTCTCCGGTCAGAGAGG
>NW_019473131.1:0-1359 GCF_002814215.2 Seriola lalandi dorsalis
TAATGTGTAAAATACAGACTTCATGTAAAACTGTCCACATTTCACCTCTTTTAAAGGCCTTATTATTACATCAAACATTGTACTTTCCAAACAAATTCCACCCAGGGTTTAGATTTTGAATATTTTTTAGTGGCGTGTCTCCGTTGATGGCAATGCTGCTCCGTCTGTTTTTTGGTCCAGACTGAATCATCCGTATCTCCACTATTATTAATGGGATTGTTGTGAAATTATGTACAGATTTTGTACATTCATGGTTCCCAGACTGATTGAAGCTCTGACTGAAATGTCTTGACGACTGTCGGATAGATTGCCATGAAATTGTAAAAGTTTGGTAATCGTATCTCGATCGTATCTCGATCATATCTCGATCGTATCTCTCACAGTGTAACAGACTCAGCTGTCCACACTTTTCCATGGCAGAGAAAACTTTTTTAAAAGGTTTTTCCATTGTCAACCAGTTTGCATCCAACTTGATAACCCAGCACCAGTAACCCAGTACATGTAAGTGTTACTCTGAAGCTTTGAGCCAACAAATTTAAGACTTGATGTTGAAATTTCTTTCTATTTTAATAAAGCTTAAAACAGATATTTGTGAAGGCTTGACAAAACAGTTCAAAAGTTGAAGATAAAAAAGATAAAAATCTACTGCTGGAGAGCCAGTGAGCAAGGCAGTAAACTTCTATAGTGGTTTACTGTCAGCCCCTGAGTTTCAGCCTGCTTCCTGCTATTGTTCTGTTGGTATGCAGTTTGACCTTTGACCCTCTCTCTGGTCTGGCTCACCTCGCTGGGCCTGTCATCTGTTCGTCGAGTCAAACTAAATTAAAACAGGAAAGGAACTCAGATTTCACATTTGTTCCTTTTCATTCTTAGAAGCAAACGAGCAGTTGTCAGCTGACGAGGAAATCCGTCCAAATCACACCGCCCCACTGGGACGTCCAGGAGGGGAATTCCGCCCGAAACTTCCTGTAAGGAAGAAAGAAGATTTCTCACAACCACTCTTTCTCTCGTTTTGAGTCGACCTTATAATAAGGGCCAGAATATTATAATATTACCTGCTAGTCAATTATTTAGCCGTAGCAGTGATTAAAGAGTTTTCTTTTTCTGTCAATACAGCCACTTTATTTGCATCATGTCTCGAAGGCTTTATTTCACACAGCAACAGTAACAACTCCTGACCGAACTCGCTGCTACAGCTCAGAGAGAAATTTCCCGTCATCAGACTTTCTGGTGAGCAGTAGGCGACCTGTGAGTGAGAAAAGGTAAATTACCAAAGATGAACAGAAAATGTGGTAAAATTATCAAATGCAATAGCCAAGCAATGTTTTCTTTAATCCACGGTTATGATAATAAAGAGAAGTA
>NW_019473132.1:0-1664 GCF_002814215.2 Seriola lalandi dorsalis
CTGAGAATTTTGCCCATGTACTCTGGTCTACCATATGCTGAGCAAATGAAGGTCTTTGAGAGGGCGCCTTCCTCTGTTCGCAAGGTGAATCCTGCCTGTTTTTGTGCATTTTGTGCATGTACAGAGAAGATGCATTTGATGTAAAGTTTGCAGTTCTGTCATTTTGCATATGGCCCATAACTCTAAAAGATCAAAATATAAATACACCAGCATGTATTACCGCACTTAAATGGGAGTTTTTTGGCATGAGAATCTAATTAATAAGAACAATAGCATAAAATCATGAGTTACATATATGACCTCCATTGCAGGTAATTCAGCCATATTATGTTAGAAGTGAGGAAATGAACACATGGTTCCTACAGCATAGTAAATTTAAAAAACACAGGGCCTTCCTCCAGAGTATAAACACTACAGACAGGTGTTGACACAGGAGGCAATGGTAGCCACTAAAACGTTGACATTTACAAAACATCTGACTTATTCCTGTGCTGTTTCCTCTAGGTTGTGGTGGCTACTAACATAGCTGAGACCTCCATCACTATAAATGGAATCGTATTCGTCATCGACTGTGCGTTCGTTAAGCTGCGAGCCTATAATCCCAGCACTGCCATTGAATCACTGGTGGTCACCCCCATCTCCAAAGCTTCAGCCAGTCAGAGGGCTGGGAGAGCCGGAAGAAACCGACCTGGAAAATGCTTTAGACTTTACACAGGTATGTGCGAGTTTGCAGGAAAAGAAGAAAGATGATAAGTATAGAATATCATCTGTTAGGGGAAATGTGCATTGTTAACATTTCTGGCAAATTGTCGTCGTCTTTTATCCTCCTCCCTCGACTGTCTCTGCTTGTTTTCTGTCGCTCTTTGTCTTTTCCCTCCCCGTGTTTGTTATTGCCTCTGTTCCTTTCCTCAGAGGAGGACTTTGAGAAACTGCCTGCCTCTACTGTGCCAGAGATGCAGCGCACCAATTTGGCCCCTGTCATCCTGCAGCTCAAAGCATTAGGCATCGACAACGTGCTGCGGTTCAGCTTCCTTTCTGTGAGTAGCTCCCTTCGCATCCACAGGGTGGCTGTGTTGTGTTCATCCACTGTGAAAGGAATTGTACTTTACATTTGAATTAGCGAGAATGGCCCCTTGCCTCACGGAAGAAAGAAAATGTACACAAACCATAAAATGAATGCAGCCGTTGTCTGTTTGTGCTTTTAAAGAATCTCACTTCATTATGTAAATATGTTAATTGTTGGACTTAACATGATTTTTTCATTTGTTATAATTTAACAGCCTCCTCCAGCTCAGACCATGGTCCAGGCTCTGGAACTTCTCTACGCTCTGGGAGGTAAGAAACACAGGGTCAGCAGGGATGTAAAGTAAAAAAGCATTTTATCCTTCAACAGCAAGACTAATGTTCAAAAATATGTGTTGTCAAGCATCTACAAGCTAAAGCGTCCTTGCACAAAATGCAGAATCTCAACCATTTGCATGTGTGTTGGCAGGTTTGGACCATTACGGCCGTTTGACCGATCCCACGGGTGTGCGGATGGCAGAGTTTCCTCTCAGCCCCATGTTTGCCAAGATGCTCCTGGAGTCAGGGAACTTTGGCTGCTCCAAAGAGATCGTTACCATAGCAGCGATGATGCAGATTCAGAATATATTTGTTGTGCCACC
>NW_019473133.1:0-1359 GCF_002814215.2 Seriola lalandi dorsalis
TTCGCTCAGTCTCCATCACCGTCGTCTTGTTGTTCTATCTGTCATTTTTATTAGTTGTCTCTGTATTCCCTCTGTAGCTGTCACTACATCCCTCTGTTTTGCTCTCCTACTCAATTATTTAAAATGTAATGCCACAACAAATCTACAGACATTACTGGACATACATAATCACCTTGTGGTTTAATATTTTAGGCGTGAGAACAACAGTAAATCACAATTAAATTCCTACGATACAAATGTGACAAGCACTTTGTATTAGGCAAACAAATATTCATAGCCTGAGCATCCTGAGAGGATAAAACTCTAGAAATGGAGAAATTAATTTATATTCAACGGACCTCTTAAAACCTCCAACTTCTTTTTCTCTCTCTTCTTTCAAATCCTCCTACAGTGCGGGTGTTGGTCGGACAGGCTGCTTCATCGTCATCGACGCCATGCTTGAGCGCATCAAGCACGAGAAGACGGTCGACATTTACGGCCACGTGACGCTGATGCGGTCACAGCGGAACTACATGGTGCAGACGGAGGACCAGTACAGCTTCATTCACGATGCACTGCTGGAGGCGGTGGCCTGCGGCAACACTGAAGTGGCTGCCCGGAGCCTCTATTCCTACATCCAGAAGCTGGCCCAGGTGGAGAGCGGCGAGCATGTCACTGGCATGGAGCTAGAGTTCAAGGTACAGGAAATAACGGGAAACCTGTACATTGTTAGGAGTTAAATGGCAGGGGTTTGGGCAGAGTTCAAGCTCTGTCTCTTTCTTCTTTTCACTAAGAAACCATGACGGTGTGTGACAAAGTGTTTCAGCTTAAGTTTGGCGTTTGTGTTCCACTGGGGTCTCACATATACATTATGGGACTGACGGCCTTTGTTTTTTCGTGCAGGTGACCCCGTTTTGCATTTTGACAAATTAAAACTGCAAACGACAGCTGAAAAACTCACCTGGCAGAATGAACTGTCCAGATGCCAAGATGGTTACAAACAACATACAAATCAGATTTTCACTTTTTGAACTTAATCAAAACTAAACAATGAAGACATAAACACTAAGTTTTGAGAGTTCTGTCACCTTGTCTTAAGAAGCTATAAGCCTTTTAAAGGAGGCTGGCTGCCAGCTTTATCTTCCCAGAAGTTATTTTGGATGCAAATCCAATTTCTTTGCCTTTCATATTTTTTCTCCTCATCATTATTTGCAATGTGCCTAATTGTGGGTTTGCAGTAATTGCTTTTTGATTCGTGATCATACATTATTTTGCATTTTTATACTTGAACAGAACATATACTGTGGCAGTTCTTGACCAACAACTGTGTTTCTGGCTGGAAACAGTGAAACTGGAGAGTGAGGAAGACACAAAATGGAT
>NW_019473134.1:0-1358 GCF_002814215.2 Seriola lalandi dorsalis
ATAACACATTCAATGTGGAGCTAACTTTGTACTTGTCACAACAGAGTCAATGATAACTTGGGGCTTTCTGTTTGTTCTGGGTGATGGCTTTTATGGTTTCAGCCCAGGTTAGTGCAGCTGTCCTGAATGCTATGCTATGCTCAATGTTAATGAGGTGTGTGTATTTCTGACCCATCTCACAGACATTTATATCCAACCACACGTCAAAGTGTTCAACTGATGCTTTCAATTGCATTTTAGATGCAACAGAAATTCAGTTTAGACTGAATTAAATTATGACTAAACAGTGGAGCATGGTTAGGGGACTCATTATGTGCAATTATATTGCAGAAGTTTGATTTATAGATGCAAGTGAAAGTAGAGTTATTTTCTCTGACCAACAGTTCCCCAAAGATATTCACTTTGATTTTATAGAAGGACACAAAAACCAGCAAGTATTTACATCTAATAAAGAATTTTTGGCACTTTTAGATTTAAAAAAAGACTATTTAAGATGAATTTTTGTTGATTATTTTTCTGTCCATTGACTAATTGATTACTTAACTAACTGTGTGAGGTCAATTTCCTTCAATCAATGACATCATCTCTTAAAATAATCTCATTTCATTTCATGCAAATGAAACTGAAGAGGAAATGAAGTATTTTCTAATTATTATTGATATGTGTGTATTTATCAGAAAGTGTGCACACGCAGCAGAAATTTTGTTATAAAGACAACATGAAATTTTTGTCATTTAAAATGCATTGTGCAGCTGTGAGTGTGTATGTGGTGTTTGTGTGTGTGTGTGTGTGTGTGTGTGTGTGTGTTTCCTGGTCAGTAAAGAGGCTGAAAAAGCGAAATTTCCTTCCTGAGGTTCTGAACTATCTTCTCTGCTCTCTTGGATTCAGGCCTTTCTAAACGGGACCAAACACAGCGATGTGGTCCTAAATGGCAGTTCCACTCTATAAAGGCTTTATTGAAGGCAAAAGGCAGAAGGTAGGTAGCAATTTCCTGGGGAAAAGTCTACCTCCCCAGCCTCCGAGGGTGGTCACACACTCTGTAATCACAGCAGGCCTTAAACTTACAATAGATATGAGGCCAGGATTACGGTAAAAGGGAGCACGTCATAGTATGTCATGGGGATGCAAGTGGGAATAGTATAACCTTTCTGGGTTTAAAAGATTTATGCAGATGTGACATAGGGTGGGAAACGTTTTTAAAAAAACAAAAAAAACAAACTTAGTCTTTAAAATCATTGTTTTTTTGTTTTTTTTAGAGAAGACATGCAAATAAATCTGTATTTGCAAATTGATCCTGTGCAGAGAAACTATAAAAGCACAGTCTTTTCTTGTTGCACACACACACACACACACACACA
>NW_019473135.1:0-1357 GCF_002814215.2 Seriola lalandi dorsalis
CTGCAGCGAGGCAGGGAATGAGCTCAGGAATGTCTCTGTTATCACAGGGCGAGAGGACGGAGGGAGGAAGGGAACAGGAGGTCGGGCCAGAGGGCCCCATCGTTGTTAGGTTGACTTCAGTCAGGACTGCTGGAGTTGTAGGAGTTTCCATCATCAAAGCTTTGATCACTATGCTCAGCTGGGCCCATGGGCTCTTATTACCACAGAGGTGCATGCCTCTGGCCCAATCAGAACACATAGGAATCTAATTTTAGAGCTGCCGCTTTTTAAATCAATATCTCCACTGCTATCAGTGGCAGTGTCATGTAGATTATCTCACGGCATTCACAGATGTCACACCAGGTTGGCTCTGCTCTCAGTCTACAGTGTGTGCTGCTGAGGATCATCCGCTCACACAGGCAAATGCACTGACTTGCATACTGCTCGTGCATGCGGAGGGACATATACATGGGCAGAAGCATCCCTCTGGGTTAACCGTAGCTGGAATCAGACCGTGTGCAGGCATATGCACGCATGTGTGGTGAGTGAACGTGAGAAATTGTTTGATAATGTATCATGAGCATAGAGCTAATCAAATGTGATTTTGGAAGGTTATAGTAAAATAGAGTGTTTTTATTTTGCTTGATATATTATTTGTTAGTGTTTGATGTTAATATGTTTAATTCATGCTGGTCATATCTAAATGTTCAGTCTTCTGGAGAAAGATGTTTTTTGAAGGTAGATGCTGCAACACTGAAGGATATTTCATTTTTGTTGATCACTCTGAACAAGTATTACAAACGAGCATTTATTAGTGTATCTCAACTGTGTGAATCACCTTTTATTTACTGTGCTAATGTTCAGTTTGTAAATTGTGTGCTGATTTGCATCATCTGACAGTTGGTGTTGGCAGTTAATTACATATGGAGAAAAGAATGGATGAATGGAAGTAGAGTTTTTAAACACTAATGAATCCAGTGAAAATAAAAACAAAAAATTCCAGTCAGTGAGAGAATTTATGAATCTTAATTTTAAAATGTCTTTTCACCACTGGCAGCGATGTCGCTTCAGAGCTTCGGTGACTCACCGGCTGGTTAGCCATCTCAATTCACAGCAACAAGATCCTGGGTTCAAGCATCTTTTTATGTTCTGCTATGGTCTTCCATGTTTGCATGGGTTTTCTGCAGATGCTGTAGATTTTTTCCATCCCAAAGACACGCATGTTAGGCATTATACTATACCAAACCTTTTCCCTACCACTCCCTAAACTGGAGTTGGATCCCAGGCTCTGCACTGTGGCCACCTACTGCCTTTAAATAGGATAGGAGCAGATGCAGAGGACACATTTCTCCACGGTAATCAAAGAATATAAAATTTA
>NW_019473136.1:0-1664 GCF_002814215.2 Seriola lalandi dorsalis
TGAATAAAGATGGCACATGGAACATAATACTAAGAAGAAGAATACAATGATGGGCTGGAACAGACGGTCACAGTCTGGCTCTTGACAATGGACTGCTGCAGTCAGCTAAAAAGTCAACTCAATAAATCAGCGGGAAAACATGGCAAGCACGTCAAACAGTCCGCCATGTCTTGAACTGAGTCCCAGTCCATCTAAACTGGTTGACAAAACTGGTTCCAGGGGCAAAATATGGAATTATTCTGCTGGTAGAGCTCACAAAAACAAATACCCAGTGGACATACTAGATTTTCATGAACAAAATTTGCTGCTAAGCTCCCAAAGTCATGTGTAGCAACAAAATACATGAAGGTAAAGTGGGATAACTTAGCAAAAACCACAGTAGTGTTAATATGTTTTTGTGTTTGCTATGCTTGCAATGCCAGTCCACAGCTTCACTCAATACGATGTGACAAGACTAAATTGGCATTTTTTCAAGATACACATTATTTTAGTAATTTTAGTAAATAAGCTGTACAAGAGATGATAGACAGATCACTCAACATAAACATGAACCTTTCCTTCATGTGATTAAACACAACACGGCAGGGTTGTCATTCGTTTTTGCTTCTGATCTTACACTAAAAGAAAAGAGGGCGACTGCTGAGAAAAAAGTGTTAAATAGGCCATACAGTTGCTAAATCATGGCTCATTTTATATTTATAAAAACCTGGTTTAAATAGCTGCTCATAAGGTTCGCGTAGCAAAAAGTGATCATGCAAGATGTAGTTCAGCTGTGTGAGGCTCCAACCGCACTGGTGTCATCCTCAAAATCCTGGCATTGCAACAAGACAAATTCCTTCCTTCCAACAGCATTACCCATACTTAAGACAAAAGCGTAGCTTTCAGTTGCTGTACGGAGCACTGTCTTTATATTTGTACCATCAAATACCCCAGTGTATTTGAACAGCCTTGGGACTTGCCATTTTTAATCAGGAGCGGGTGGCTTTGTCTTGTCCCTGTTCCATCCAGCATTTCTATCCATCCTTGGAGGGCTTTTCACTAGATTAAATGGTATTTTCATTTAGCTCTGGTGTTACAGAGTCTCTCCAACTATTTATCCATCCAAGGTTGGAAGTTGGAAGAATCACAGAGGTTGCTATTTATGTTGTGAAATTATCTGAAATCGCAATTTTAGAAAAGGAAATTTAAAGAGGTCAGGTGCAGAAAGTTCGCAATGCACGAGGGATAAGCAGATAATCCTGTTGAGAAGCTTGCCTTGTGGCATAAGCACTATGCGCTAACAATTGTATCAGTGAATAGTGATATTATTGTAACTATTGTTAACAATTGTAACCAATTTAAACCCCTTGGATGTGGAGATTGCAGCAGTAAAATGTGAATAGAATGTGATCCAGTATGTGAGACAATAACCAGAAAGAGAACGGAGAAATCATTTTCACATGACGTGTTACCCCTGAATGTTCTGTACAGTGGAAATTACAGGTCAAATTGTTCTTACTGTGTCAGCATATATACGAAGAGCTGGACACAATGAATGGCATTTGTTATTAGGTATTATTCAAACTTAACCCATATTCCTATAAGCAAAATCATTGCCTCTCTATCAACTTTCATATATTAAATGCATTAGAATGTATTTAGGTTACAAGAGATAGGTGAGGTTG
>NW_019473137.1:0-1356 GCF_002814215.2 Seriola lalandi dorsalis
AAAACAAACCTCGGTAGTAAAAAAACGCTACCATAATTAGATAATGAACAATAACTTTACCTTGCCAAGAGGGTGCTCTGTGCCTCTGAATGCGTTTTGGCTTCATATTATTCTCTTTCATTGAGAACAAATATTTTTCTTTCCCGTCTAGTTTGAGTCAACGTGCCCCAGGAAGTCAATGCGTGTCCCGTAGATGTAACAAAGAAATTGTTATTTCGAAGAAGACAGAGAGAGAAACAAGATCGCGTCTGATTAGTCGTAAGACAAAAAGTAACGTTAGCTCTCGCTGTTAGGTTAAACTGTGGGTAACAGTTAAACACCGTCTTAACGTACGTTCACAGTGTCGGTCCCCGAGCGGACAGACAGCTCTGTCGGTTAGCTGCGTTGCTTACGTTACATTGTTTAGTAAGCTTAAGTCAATAAACGTCTCTTGGGCTATGGAGGCATGTTTGTTACCACAGACTATCCACTGGCCAACCGTTTTATAACTGTTTAGTCAGTTGGACTAAACTCTTAAGATCACAAAACCTCCCTTTCCTTTCCCGCTTTAAATCCAATGGTGGAGGAAGTCTGTGTTGCCATGTTTGACACTTTCCGGCCACGGCCAATTTACTCTAAACGACTAACATTTGAATTAATAATGTATTTATAAAATTCCTGGAAGAGATTCTTTCTGTCTTTGATTAAATAAACTCTAGTATTAACATTTCCGCAAAACTGAGAGGTCTGTGCTTTTTGCAGAAATTCTTCTAACCTGGCAACAATGGAAATAAGTAAACACACCCTTTGTGTTTGAATGTGATGTTTCCATATCATTCTAACGTAAAGTAAAATGGATAGCTACATTTAAAAACCTATCGAGAAATTGTTTTATTTATAACAATATTGTATGTTCTATATGTGTGTGTTTTTATATAGGTTCTTTCATTTAATGTAAAATAAAAAAAATCAGGAATGTCTAAGAAAGTGCTTCACTGAAATCAATATTACACAACACATGTTATCATCATTATGTATTGTTTGCTGTGTAAACTGAGCTAGCTGGGGTTACAATCCCATCAACATATACACGTGTTGAAGCTCTTCTTCACTGTTAGATCTTGTATGACAGCAGTAAGTCGCGCACTGTTAGGAATCTAAAAACCTTTGAGGGATGTGCGTGTTCATGGAAGACTTCTTGGATGCTGAGAAGCTTTAGTAGGTAAGAAGTTGGCTAAGCTAATTAGCTAATTCAGGTTAGCTTGATAGCTCTCTTCATCAAGTAATGTTATGGCTCTTGAGATAATAACTATGCCGACGTTTCTATGGCCACTAAGTAGTTCGTTCATCAAAACATTCTTGTATACATGACAATTA
>NW_019473138.1:0-1355 GCF_002814215.2 Seriola lalandi dorsalis
TGCTTGTGGCTCTGGTATCCGTGGTCCCTACTGTAGACACAGCTCCACTGTGTTCCTCTTGTGGGCTTCTGATCGAATCAATCATGATCTGCAATATAAAAAGAAACAACAACAACCTAAATATCCTTTGATTTCTTGTGTTTATCTTCACCTGTCACCGGAGTTAAATCTGACTCTTAATAGACGACTTATCCTTGCAGTTAAATACTGAGAAAACAGGTTGTGTATTTTGCAGATGCAGATTTGGGGATTGGCTGTATTCTCTCATTTGCGTGCTGCTCTTCAACAGCTGTCGAGTGTGTTTTTTGCAGTAAAGTTTTTTGTCAGATAAATGCAAAAAGTAATAATGTTGATGATTAAATTATAAATGTGAAGAGGATATAAAACTTTTTTACTTAAGTAGCAAAGTTCTTGAAGAAAGTTGTGAAGTTGCATTTGTTAATCATTATTTTACATAAATAAATAACACAAATAAATTTTACATATATACATATATGCTCAATGCCGAATAATTTATGTAAATTTACCTTGTGCTCAACGAAGGACTTTCTGTCAGGCTCTGTTTACAGAAAAAAATAATTATGTTGTCAAGTCAAAATGAAAGTTTTATCAAAGATCTCCCCTGATTTCTCATAATTCATTCAATCACAGAATTTTTATTTTTATTTTTTTGAGCTGACATCATCTGAACATTTCACTTATGATTCCTCACACACACAGCCTTCCTTTTGCAGGATGAGTTGCAAGCTTTGCAGTTCCAAAAGTGTCTTCGCTTTAGCAGATTCAGCAGCAGGAAACATTTTCTTTTGCACTCCATTACTTTCCAGACAAGTGCAACAACCATCGAAACAACCCGACATCAGATCTTATTTAATGGCACTATGTAAATCAGATGGACTGCAACTGTATACTTAGCAAACACTGTACCCTTCGCTAGATTGAAAATAATTTGATGATTTGTAATTTGCAACAACCATGAGGATGTTGATGTGTGTGTGTGTGTGTGTGTGTGTGTGTGTGTGTGTGTGTGTGTGGCAAGATGATCTAGTACTGCTCATATGTTGATCAGCATAAACATACAACCAAATGACAGACCCTGTAGAGTGAAAAGGGCAGAGAATAATGGAATTTATGCAGTGATGAAATTCACCAAAAGCTGTAAAGTGGATAATAAAAGCTGTTCTCAGTTCTACTTTGAAATACATCTTCATCTGTACCTGTTTTTATGCCTCCGCGCTGGAGACACCCAGAGCCTGAGGCACGTTTTCGGGTTGAACGTCCTTGAGTCTGTCCCATTCTTGTGAACGTGATATTTCAATAACACCGTGAAGGAACTTCTTCAAATTTTGGCATAA
>NW_019473139.1:0-1663 GCF_002814215.2 Seriola lalandi dorsalis
GGGGGGGGGGGTTGCACTGACAAGGTGCTAAGGATTGCCGTTCTGATGCCATTTGGTTGCTCTGACTGTAACCGTCCAACGGCTTTACTCCCATCATGATAATGAGAAGTATTACTGCACACATCTCTCACTGCTGTTTTTACAGAGCTGCTCAATTTCATTAAACTGACATGTGTTAATAGTACTCTCTGATAATAATAATACCCCATTAAGCTTTTCTCTGATTAATTACTCATTAGATTAAATGGCTCACACAATCATAATTAGAATACTATGGAGCATAAGCAATTTAATGAATTCTTCCACTCATTCAGAGCTGGACAAATAACACCCATTTAATAGTTATCTCCATAATTATTAATAACTCTTATAGCAGAAATAGCAAATTCAAAGTACACATCAGAAAAGATTTTAATACAATTGAAAACATAAATATAAAGTTGTTTTTTTTTGTTTTGTTTTTTTTAAATTAACTATAGGAATTAAATTAACATGTTTTTCTTTTTGGGTCTTCATTAGCAGCACTTAGCTTATTCATCATAAGATTAGTCTCATTTTGTACCAGAACCTGATCACCATCCATGTGTGTGCCACCCAATCTAATTATTGATGTGGATGTAAGTATTATTTGAATGTAAGCATAACATCTAATGGTTCAAAAATGCACTTAAAAACCAAGTTGCTGTCAGATTACTTATAGAAATGGGGGAGTCATGTAACCACAGCATCTTCTTTTATATGTGTGTGTATACATGACTCACCGGTCCTTGACCTGGGTGTGCTATAGCCATACTTTTCTATGAACTGTTATTAGCTGTGTCTGGACTGCCTTGTGTGTGTACTTTTGTGACGCATTTACTGTGTGTTCAGTTTCTTTTTCTCTATTTGTGTTTACTAATTGATGATTGTACATAACCTGCTCCACAGAGTCTGACTGATAAAAGCCTCTCTTTGATGACATAAGGGCTAAACCGTCAGTAACTGTGTAACTCAGAAGATATTTGACCTCAGTCCCTGCATGTGACCTGTGGGAGTGTGAGGCTTCCTCTGCCTAAAAAAAGACGAAACGGCAACACACACACTCACACACACTGCCTCAGGGGATCAGGCCAAAGCTCCATACGGAGATGCATGTGACTCAGCGTTTCTATGTAAATTTACACCTACTACTTGACTGACAGCAGCTTCAGGATCACAAACCTGTTGGCACAAGTTGTGTCACTGACTAAACACATCAAAACTCAGAGTTAATTTCATCAAGCTTGGTGGGATGATGATGAAACAGGCCATTTTGTATAAATTGGCTGTGATGATTAGTGTATTCTGCAGTCACTCTTTAAAGCTGTCATCTGTAACTTTCTGGTTGTTCACGCTACAGCAGAGTTGTCGACTTGGTTCTTCTTCTTGTTGGTATGCTGCGAAAATGTCACAGACTGACCGGGTAAGCATGGTTGTGGACATTTCCTGAAGTATTAAAGATACAAGGCCTTGGCATTGTCAGACAGAGACTCAGTGACAGAGTAAGAAAAGATTCTCAAACTACTGTAAACAACAATGTCGCAGCACAATCAGGGATAAAATAATATAATATCATTTAAAGACAGATTTGAACTTATCCCACAGTGGCAGCTATTTATAAAAGTTTGCATATCATTGCATATAC
>NW_019473140.1:0-1354 GCF_002814215.2 Seriola lalandi dorsalis
TGTGTGTGTACTTTTGTGACGCATTTACTGTGTGTTCAGTTTCTTTTTCTCTATTTGTGTTTACTAATTGATGATTGTACATAACCTGCTCCACAGAGTCTGACTGATAAAAGCCTCTCTTTGATGACATAAGGGCTAAACCGTCAGTAACTGTGTAACTCAGAAGATATTTGACCTCAGTCCCTGCATGTGACCTGTGGGAGTGTGAGGCTTCCTCTGCCTAAAAAAAGACGAAACGGCAACACACACACTCACACACACTGCCTCAGGGGATCAGGCCAAAGCTCCATACGGAGATGCATGTGACTCAGCGTTTCTATGTAAATTTACACCTACTACTTGACTGACAGCAGCTTCAGGATCACAAACCTGTTGGCACAAGTTGTGTCACTGACTAAACACATCAAAACTCAGAGTTAATTTCATCAAGCTTGGTGGGATGATGATGAAACAGGCCATTTTGTATAAATTGGCTGTGATGATTAGTGTATTCTGCAGTCACTCTTTAAAGCTGTCATCTGTAACTTTCTGGTTGTTCACGCTACAGCAGAGTTGTCGACTTGGTTCTTCTTCTTGTTGGTATGCTGCGAAAATGTCACAGACTGACCGGGTAAGCATGGTTGTGGACATTTCCTGAAGTATTAAAGATACAAGGCCTTGGCATTGTCAGACAGAGACTCAGTGACAGAGTAAGAAAAGATTCTCAAACTACTGTAAACAACAATGTCGCAGCACAATCAGGGATAAAATAATATAATATCATTTAAAGACAGATTTGAACTTATCCCACAGTGGCAGCTATTTATAAAAGTTTGCATATCATTGCATATACTGCAAATCAAGCCTTTGTAGGGAGGTTTACATAAGTCTTTTACTAAAAGACTGATAGTAATTAGGGACCTTTTGTTTTCGATTAGATCAAACAAATGAGATGTAAATAGTGAGATTTAGAGGATTTTGTTAGTTTCAGACAGAGCCATGCTAGCTTTTCCCCCTTGTTTCCAGTCTTTGTACTAAGCTAAGCTAAGCGAACCGGCTATAGCTTCATATTTATCGTACACACGAGACACAAACAGCTCAAGATTTTGAGCTGTTTTTGTGCAACACTTTGAGGGCTTAGTTTGTGATCCCACGGTTAGACCGAGAGGCTCTCCTTTACGAGTCAGGAACTGGGAACTAATGGGTTAAATGACATATGGTTATGAAGCTTGAGAAGGAAGCTGTGAATAAAACGGTGGCGACCTCTGAACAGTCTGACCTGAGTGACATCGATTAGAATCTGAATGTGAAGTGTGCACGGTGCCATGGATGGGGGTGACAGGCAAAAATAATGCATGGCTGTTGGGGTCTCATA
>NW_019473141.1:0-1663 GCF_002814215.2 Seriola lalandi dorsalis
ACGTTGCCGATGTTATTTAGATTTCATTTGTTAGCAGCTAAATGAACTATTCCACATATTATTATTATTAGTAGTAGAAGAACTAGCAGTAGTAGTAGTTTTTTACATATGTGTAATTTCATATCCTTGCTTTATTATTATCATTCTTATTCCTTTATTTACAATATATCTATACTATTACTGTCTAAATGTTGGTAGCATTGTGTATGCCATCTTTCATTGATAAAAAAAAATATATATATAGTGGCTTGTGAAGAGGCTGAGTTAATGTCTGCCCCTATTTATGTTTTTGTGGTCTATAGCACATATTATGATCATGTGGATATTATTATCGTCCTCCATGTGATGGTGTCATAAACAGGAAGTAAAAATTTAAAACCCCAGAATGAAAACAAGCAACAGCTGACTCACACATTGTGTTTGTGTCTTTGTGTCGTGTTTTGATGCAGGCACCTGCGGGAAAATGACCCTGCAACCATTAACTCCGGTGAACTGCACAGGCCTCCTGCAGCCCGGCTGCTCTCTGCTGCAGCTGGATGGTGAAGTTCTCCTGTTTGGCCAGAAAGGCTGGCCCAAGCGTTCATGTCCAACAGGAGTCTTTGGGGTTCGGTTTAAACAGGGTGAGATAAAGCTGAGGGCCATCAGCTTCTCCAGTGATTCCAGCTATCTCCCTCCATTACGTTGCCCCGCTGTTTGCCGCCTCGACCCCTATGACGGCCTCCCAGAGAGTTATCTCATCCACGGCGGCCGCACCCCAAATAACGAGATCTCATCGAGCTTGTACTTGCTGACCATGGATAGTCGCGGCTGCAATCGAAAACTGACCCTGTGCTGCAAAGAGAAAGAACTGGTGGGAGAAGTGCCAGGGGCCCGATACGGCCACACAATGAGCATGGTTCAGAGCCGCGGGAAGACGGCTTGTGTATTATTTGGGGGTAGATCCTACATGCCTGCGGGAGAGCGGACCACAGAGAGCTGGAACAGCGTCGTCGACTGTCCTCCCCAGGTGTTCCTGTTTGACCTGGAGTTTGGGTGCTCCTCTGCTCACACTTTACCTGAGCTCGGTGACGGACAGTCCTTCCATCTGGCCCTCGCTAGAGAAGACTGTGTTTACCTCATCGGAGGTCACTCGCTCGCCTCTGACTCCCGTCCCCCACGACTCTTGCGGCTGCGTGTCGAGCTTCTGCAGGGCAGCCCTTTGCTCTCCTGTGAGGCCCTCCACACTGGCATATCCATCTCTAGCGCCATAATCACCCGCCCAGGTCCCACTCACAGATACATAATCTTGGGTGGATATCAGTCAGACTCTCAGAAGAGGATGGAGTGCAGCACTGTGATTCTAGATGAGACAGGGATCCACTTTGAGACTTTAGTACCACCCGAGTGGACTCAAGATATCCTCCATAGTCGCACTTGGTTTGGGGGCAGTGCAGGAGAGGGAAGCATCCTACTTGCTGTACCTACTGAGGGAAGGCCATCTCAACCAGATGTGCATTACTTCTATATGGTGAGCTTCCAGACAGAGGGAGGGGGCAAAGAGGAAGAAGGAACCCTGGGCTGCAGCCAGGAGTCGACAGATTACGACGACTCTACTCCTCTTGAGGACTCGGAGGAGCTCTACTTTGGCCGTGAGCCGCACGAGCTGGAGGGCAGCAGTGACGAA
>NW_019473142.1:0-1353 GCF_002814215.2 Seriola lalandi dorsalis
CACAGGATATGGTCACACAGCACCTCTGTCGGATGGAGGGAAGGCCTTCTGCATTATCTACTCGGTGATCGGCATCCCCTTCACCCTTCTCTTCCTCACTGCCGTGGTGCAAAGGATCATGGTGTTCAGCACACGGAGGCCGATCATGTACATCCACACGCGCTGGGGCCTGTCCAAACCACTGGTGGCCATTGTTCATGCCACTCTGCTCGCCACGGTGGCCGTCTCTTGCTTCTTCCTAATTCCCGCCGCCATCTTCTCAGCACTGGAGGAGAACTGGAACTTCCTGGAGTCCTTCTACTTCTGCTTCATTTCCCTGAGCACCATCGGCCTGGGAGACTATGTACCTGGAGAGGCTGCTAACCAGAGGTTCAGGGAGCTCTACAAAGTCGGCATCACTTGTGAGTGCTGATGATTCTTTGTATTAGAGCTATTTCCACAACAAGGTGGTGGTAGCTATAAGGTCTATAATCAATTCCTCTTACTGTCCTTTCTTATCCTCTGAGGTGCATTTAATGGTAGAATGTGAAGCTTTTTAAACAGCATATATCATTGCAACACTTCAGTCTAATTACTATAAACAGAGGATGGATGAGATGACGGGCACACAGCATTGTTTTAATCAGTGCTTGTGTTTCATATCAGTGGCAGATTTCTTATAAACTCTGATGCTTCCTGTTGCAAGAAGGATATCACTGTGTCATTTGTGTCTGCAGTGGATGGGTAGCACTTACTTCCTGATTGAGCTATAAAGCAATCCAGCAATAAAACCCCATAAATCCTATATAATTTGGGCCTTACTATAATGGTCTCTCAATGAGTGCCAGTTTGTCAGAGTTAATGCTGCAACGATTTGCTGATGTGGGAATATTACCCACAGTGAGTTTTATTATGGTAAACTTTCACCTGCCTGGTTGTGACATAACAAGCTGGGTCTATTTTCTGACCCATTTAGTGAAAGCTTACGTAAAAGAAAACGCATCATTCTATTTGTAGTATGATACAAGTATGAACAAATTCTATTTAATACAGCTTGAATTACAATTGAGTCCGAAATCAGTTATAGCACTTTCATTTAGGCAAAAGGAGAGTTGATTTATATTTTATAAATTATGCCCATAAAGATATAGTAAGAATCATCATCAATAGGCTGCTATTAAAAAATCTTAAAATGTAATGAAAAAATAAATACATTTAACCACTGCAGCCTTCAACAAGCTATGTAGTTTTCTAAACAATACAAAGCTCACTAAAAGGGTTCAGTTGCAAAAGCTATTTGGGAAATTTTTCTACACTGTTGACAAGCTGCTGACAAAGCTACAATCCGTCATTTTCCTGCGTGTTTAAAGCCAT
>NW_019473143.1:0-1663 GCF_002814215.2 Seriola lalandi dorsalis
AGAAATTGCTGAATTGAGTGTTTAGAAGTGTTGCTACCTTCACTATGATCCAGTGTCTTCTCTATCTCTGCATAGGTTCTAGATGTTTGCTCTTGAACTGACTTGTTCATCTGGGTTTCAATGAGATGGACGATGTCCATGCGGTTGATTTTGGTTAGTCTCTTAATCAGACAATCCTCTGTGGAAGGATTTATCAATCATTAATAGACAGTAGGCATTCAATGAACACAATAAAGAAATTATTTAAAAATTGGAAATGTAATATTACACTGATCTACAGCATGAATATACTGTAGGTCTACAACTGATAGGTTCAAAACCAAAGACAAAATACATTCATTTAACAGGGTGTTCTCAAACAATTGCTCTCAGTGCATCAAAGTAAAAAGCTAATAGTGCCTTCAGTATCTTCAAACAAATACGCAATGTTTACAGGATTTGAAGTACTGCACTGACCAATATTAGTGAAATGTAAATTGAAATCTATTTGACTAAAATGGCATTTACCTGTGGCGTGTTTACCTTCCCGCTCAACCCAGCGCTGCAGCAATGCATGGCTCTGCTCTTGGAGGGAATTAGGATTCTCTGTTCTCAATAATTGGATATCATCCTCACTGAATTCCAGTTCTCTTGCCAGCTCTATAGGGTGATAAATAACAAAACAATGGATGAAAATGTAAAAAATCCAGAATCACATTTTTTTGCGTTTTGCTGCTAGAACATGGATAGTCTTTTATAGCATTTTCAGCTATTCCCACAGTTCTGCTTACAAATATATCAGTTTGAAATTAAATAAAATGCACCACATATTGCTTTTCCCAAAAATCTGAATTAAATATTTTGAAATTTAAATTTAAAAAAGAAAATAATTATATCACTTGACAGCTTACCAGTCCAGCTGAAGCCAAGAAGATCTGCAATGATAGCCAATGTCTCCTCTTTCCTGTCAGCATCATCCTGCCAATCCACTAAAATATGCCACCAAAGCCAAACATTAAATTTTCATGTCATGGTCTGCAGTTCAAGGTATAAATTATATCTCAAAGTAAAACTTTTATCACATTGCAGGTACCAGTAATGTACAATAGTGTAGATGTATAATATAATTTCCTGAGGACACTATGTTATGGCCTGTAATACTCTGAAATTAATTGTGGATCTGTGATGGTGACATGGATGATAACATAAATATTGGATTTGTCACTCTTCGCAGGAACTGGCTTGTTTATGAACTATGATTATTTGGTCATAATTAGCACATCAATTCTATTTTAATCATTAGTGTAAGCAATGGCATTAATGTGCTTATTAAGCAAGGTGCAAGCTAACATTAGTAATGCTGTATTAGTTGTGGAAGTCTGCAGCAAAATTGTTAAAGCTACTACATCTTCAACCAACATGGCCAATCTTGAGATTGCATATACACAAACACAGATGGAAAAGTAACTTACCAATACACAAAACACACACGCGTGTACACACACTTACACAAACACACACACACACACACACACATACACATACAAAAAAAATACAGACAAGAAAACACAATGAAAGATGGAACAAGACAAATCACAACACGTGAAAACTACACAAAATGACTAATGGTGACATTGTGTTCTTAAGAAGAGGAGTAAGGGTCTTGCAGCCGAGAAGAGATAGA
>NW_019473144.1:0-1352 GCF_002814215.2 Seriola lalandi dorsalis
ATTTATTTTGTATTTTTTGAATTTTGTCTACCAATGTCGTTTCTTTACATGTAACAATTTTAACAAAACCCAGTCTGGTTTTTAATCATAAAATGTGTCTGTGTTTTAAAATGTGTCTCACTGGTAATTTGTCGGTTCTGTTTACCGTGGATTGAAAATAGTGAAACGGCACATTTTTAAATATAATGTTTCACATTAATGATAATATCTCTCATGAAAGTAGAAATTTCACATGCTTTTTCCACTTGCATTAACTGCGCCCAGTTCATCAGTAATATAAACAGACGTGATGCGTGCATTCACAATGCAGACAATTGTGGAGTCAGAGCAATGGGGTAAATACATTTTTCTAAATTATTTTATTTATTTCTCTTTATATTTCCAAATTTAAAAAATTTCCTTATTTATCCTTTTATTCATTCCTGTTTATATTTCCTTATTTATTTTCTCCTTTTACAGATTTATTCTTTTTGATGGCACTTCTGTGTCTCCATAGACAGTATGCAGAAACACTATTGGATGATATGATATGATTAGATTAATAATACCGTATTAAAGAAACATAAACTGGTGAATAAGATGAGGCAAACAAATGTATTATTTTAAAAATGAATTATGTGCTTACAGTTATGACTGTAGATTAATCACATTTCCATTTGCAACAGGAAGAAGTATTCAGGTCTGTAACTTAAAGATTAATTTAACACCAGGCTGAAGAGCACTGTTTCACTTCTCTCTGTGGGTCATGTCTGACCACATTTAGCATCACTGCCGGGTGTGGTTGGGTGTGAACTCTGCACGCCAAAACACTGTCACAGCGTTGGTTCGTGAATCAGCATGTGCTGCATGTAAAGAAAATACCACAAACACCAACAGCATCATAAATAACACAGACTAATGAAAGCATTTTGTTGCATGGCTTGTTGTGGCTGAATCGAAATAGAAAAAGCCCTGTAGAGTCTTTGGCACCAGTGAGCTGTAAAAACTTTCAGTTAAAGTTTACCACACCACCTGCTGAGATTCAACCAACCACCTCATTTGCTGCTTGTACTCTATTTAACAAAGTTTCTCTGCTGTTGCTGCTGTGTGAAAAGCAGCATGCCGACACCCCTAACAGCCAACAGAGACGTCACAGTGTCCTGGAGTACTACACCTGTACGCCACTGCAGCAAGGTGAGAAGTTGAACCACTGGAGGACAGCAAAAACAAGATTCCCGGGTTGTGTTTAAAGTTACTCTTTAGGTAAAATGAGCAACACTACAGTGGGAAAATATTCGGTGTCCTGCTTCCAGAAACTTACACAAGTGTACAAAATATATTAAGTTTTAAAATTGAAAATACACATTATACAA
>NW_019473145.1:0-1663 GCF_002814215.2 Seriola lalandi dorsalis
ATTAATCTAGAGGTCAGTGATGACAGAGTAACTATTGAGTAAAGCTAAGTGAAGAGGCTGTTGTTAGAAATGCTGAGAAAACATAGTATCAAGTGTCTTTGACTACTCTGTTTTGTTTACATTTGGATCCATTTTTCATGTTGACAAGCTGCACTGCCTCTGTGCATGTTTTTTGCATCTCCGTGCACTCGTTTCTACATCTGATACATAGACCTGTTTGCACTGGAGATCAAAGGGTGCAGGCACGAGGCATTACAGAGTAAAATCTGCACATGTGCTGTTGTATAATTCTGATCTGTCTGATTTCCAGTTTGTGAGCAATTTCCTCTTTGAGCAAGCACTCATGGCTGCTGACAGTACAGGATGGTGGGAGTGATTGGGAGCGAGCCTACTCAGCCTGCTGCTAGGCAGCCACAGCTCACTCCGAGGCTCTTAAAGTGCGTGTGTGCGTGCGTGTGTGTGCGTCAAATTATAGTTGAATAACTGTTCCTCTCTGTAGAGAAAAGGAAGAGCTCAGCATAAGCAAAGTAGTTGTCCATGCTAATTTGTCTAAACCTGTTATATAACCACAGTAGCATTTTTTAAGACTGTTTCAGCGGTTAAACCACATTCAGTCAGTATGTGGACGAGTGTGTGTAATTGTGCTGATAGTGTGATTATTTGCCATCCACTCAGATTGTTATGTAACAAACTTGCATGCTGTGAAGGCGCCTGGCAGCCTTTTACTGCTGCTACTGTCAGACAATGCAGTTTCTATCACACGCTCCATCAAATCTCATTGTGATGCTCAAAACTCAAAATATTAGTGCATCCACTAGGTTGGACTAAGACTATTACAGCCCTAAAGTCAAATTAGTAAAGCATTATATGGATTTGTTGTTGGATTCTCCTTGGTGTCTGGTAACATTTCCGCATTATCACTCTCAGTGGTACCTAAAACAGTTTCCTGCCTTGTTGAGCAGTATAAACCCTTACCCCCCATTTTGAGAGCCAATCCCTTCACTAGGTAAAGCTTATCAAGCCAAAATATGTAAATAACTGTTCTAGGCAGTGTAGATGGTAATCCTTTTGACACTTCCTCTTTCAGTGTCTGACTCCTGTTTGCTTGTGAGTTGCTACCTGTTACAATCCAATGACCCAACAGCCTCACAGGATTTAAGGAACCTTTTCAGCTTTAATAAATTATCATTTACACCTTTACACAAAATTTCATTTTTTAAATCCGACAATCTACAAAAGCAATCATATGGCTTCAGAGGAAGTCTGAATCTCAACATCATTTCACAAGTGAACAAAGTATGTTATGCAATAGTCGACAGATTAACAAATTACATGCAGCAGAATTATGACAAGACAGAAAAAAATCATATTGGTTTCAATGTAAGCCCAACTTTTAGTCAATTATAGACATTGACTTTACACTGCACACAACTAAGGCTAGTCTGGTTTTAAACACCCCGCACCTGGTCCTTGTCTGCTCTTTCTCCACCAACAACCTATAGTTTTATATGTATCATTGCTTTGGGATTTAGTTAAGTCAAAATGTATAGTTTTTGGTCTTTCTCGTAGCTAGAAGGCAAAGTCATGGCTTTCCCGTAGAGACACGTGTATTAAATTCTTTCTCTTGGATGATTGTCTTTTATAGGAGTCCAGTTAGTGAAGC
>NW_019473146.1:0-1663 GCF_002814215.2 Seriola lalandi dorsalis
GAATATCAATTCAGAGTTTGAGATGAAGTAACTTAAAATAAAGAACTTTTTGACCTGCACCCTGTGGGTTCACACAAGGAAAACGTTCATCTGCTTCTCAGACCTGAGCGAAACTGCGGTGCTGTATCCGATCACATTTGGCAGCAAATTTAAGATTTCTGCTGTAGGGATTTGTTTGTTTGTTTTTGTAGCACTTGTATTATAATATTCTGATCATTGTAAACAATAGTTATGTAACAGACAAAAACACAGAGATATGTACACAACACAAACTGGTGTAGCATTGTTTGATTGTCATTTCACTGCGGTTACTAACTGCAGGATATTTCACTTCACTTCACTTTAACTGACACTGATTTTAAAACACCAAGGTTTGGTAAATTACACGAATGCCACGATGTCATCTGGCTCTCAAAATGGACAGGAGCCAGGAAAGCCCTCCATCACTCACATGCTCATTTTGCTTCTCTACAGAGAGGACACTAGTTCTATTAATAGCAACCGTGTAAGCTAATGCTAGATGCACACACAGCATCCGCTTCAGGCAGGGCTGCGTTTGGGTTGGGAAGGTATGCCTCTTGCATATTTCATATCCTGATGCACCATGTAGGAGTTGTCCAGTTAAAGCTTTTTTCTATCTTATTTCTTTCTTTTTTTCCCCCTACAACTTTCTATAGGCTTAATTAAAGATGCTGTAAAGTTATAGTTAGTGTCTTGTAAAATTGTATTGTGCAGATCCACTTAAAGACAGGGTCGACAGCAGTTAGAGAACAATACTCTTTGTGCTGTCAGGGACTCAGTGTCTTGCTCAAGGCCAGTTCAGCAGGGTGGATGCACACTGACACAGGGGGGTTCAATGACACCGGGCCATTTGGTGAGGTCATGCAAGTGCTTGGCTATTGCTCCATATTTATATTTTAGAGGTGTGTTGGTATTATAAGGAAGTAAAAAATGTAACTTTTGAACGCACACTAGGTAACTTCTGCTGCTAGGGACGGCGTTGGGCAATGTTGTGAAGTAGTGTGGGATCATGGGAGTTGTTGTCTTCACCACCATTGCTGTCAGCTTCTCCCAGTCTGGATTCCTTCAGTGTCAGTTGTTCAGGAGGTTTTAACCTGGAGCTGCATTATCCAGAGGTTTCCTCTCCAAACAGACCTTGTGATTATAACCAGTAGAAACACTGAATAAATGAATTTCACCTTTTAAAGTTGCTCCCGTCCGGCGGACAGGAGACGTCGGGGAAGGGCTGGGAGCTGAGATTGCTGCTAACCTTTGTTTCTCTGATAACTTATGATCCAGACGTCCAGGAGGTTTGTGAGCTGAGCTGCCAAACATTTTTCTCCTGTTAAAATGCATAGTTGGAAACGGCCAAAGGTGTAAAAAGTGTATCTTGTAAATGTTGCTTAAAACTGAATAGAAGTCCATTTTGAGCTTCTGGCAGACAACCAAACGCATGCACAGACGGGATATGACGCCATTGACAGGCGACCAAATGACACATAGCGTTACCATGAGTAAAATCACAGATTTCTCTAGGTTTGAGAATTGCTGCAAACATCTGGGATAATGTGAGAACACAACTCAAAAAAATATGATGTAGGTCTAATCATTTTTAGAGATTTTAATGTGGAAAAGTTCCATATTATAACTTTATGGATTGCTT
>NW_019473147.1:0-1663 GCF_002814215.2 Seriola lalandi dorsalis
TTTTTTTCTCTTTTTTTTTTTTAAATAAATTGATATAATGTCAAAAACATTGTGACACAATATTAAACACTTTCTGTCATACTTTATTTGGATAGTTCATTGTTATCAACAAATCAAGTGACTATAACGTGACAGTAAAAGCCTGCAGATGTTAGAAATAGAGAATCTATGGTTCGGCTCAGGATTTAGCTCATTGTCTAAAGACAAAAAAAAAAATCCATTAACATGCTGTTCAACATTAACTTTTTGTCACCTGATGTTTGATTATCAACATTTCACTATCCAAATAAAGTGTCACTTAGATCCTGACGTGATGACACCAACTTTAGGTAGGGCTGTTTGTCTCGCTAATATCAGGGAATGAATGAATAAGCACAACAGTGTTTTCCTCACTGGAGTGTGAAATTATGTGAACGCCACCAATGTGAAAGTCACAACCAGAGCTGAGTGCTGCTGCTGTAGCATCATGAATGTTTCAACTATGTTGTGCCACTTATTAGAGTTATAATCAAGAAATAATTTATAGTCACATACATACTCTGTTCTCTTATGAACTTCATGAATGCTGTATTTTTTTATGCGTTGATATATTTTAAAAGGTCTGAAGCATTTGTACAGTCAAAATTTTTGCCTCCGTATACCTCCCTCTCCCTCATGCACCATCAAACACAATTTGTAGAAACCCAATTTGCATAACAATTAATGAGATGCAAGCCCATTTTCATTGAGCAGCCAGGGCTGAAATACCCTTGTTGACAGTTCCTCTATTCTCTGCTGTTCTCTCACACTTTTTTTTTTTCCTTTCTACATCTTTTCCTCTCACCTCCCTACCTTAACACTGTTTCCTTCCTCCTTCTCTCTTCCTTCCAATTAGAGCCAAGACCATTAGAAATACTGTATCAGTGAACCTGGAGCTCACAGCAGAGCAGTGGAAGAGGAAGTATGAAAAGGAAAAGGAGAAGAACAGGTCAATGAAGGAGGCCATTCAGAGGCTTGAGGCTGAGCTCAACTGCTTGAGGAAAGGTAATACTCGCACTGGTAACATGCTAACAGCTGACAAAAACACTCCTATAGGGAAGAACTGTGGAAAATGTTGCCTAGGCAGTTGGACATTATCAGTACTTTTATAATAAGTTTATATTTTTTGTCACACCATTTTGGCTGACTGAAATTATTATTACTAGTGGACCAATTGCCATGAAATTTTGTACAGACATTCATGGTCCTCAGAGGATGAAGTGTACTGAATGTACTGACTTTGGAGATCCCCTGACTTTTCTTGTAGCGCCACCATGAGGTTCACATTTGTGTTTCTGAGTGCAATGTCTCAACAACTGTTGAACTGGTTGTAATGAAATTTGGTGCAGACATTCATGTTCCCCTCAGGATGAATCGTAATGGCGTTGACGCTACTCTGACTTTTCATTTAGCATTATCATCAGGAACCACACACGCGCTTTATGCCACACATTGATCTTCGTGTCTGGACAAAGTATGCCTACATTACCCACAGTCCATCTGACCAACAACAGTTCAGTTGGGGATGTGGGGTTTGTTACGCTAGTTGTGGCTAGCCCATAGAGCTACTAACATGCCTGTGACTCGTAGTCTTGTCAAATTATTGTTATGGATAGCAGAAAAGGAATGAATATTCACCCCAGCT
>NW_019473148.1:0-1352 GCF_002814215.2 Seriola lalandi dorsalis
ATTCATACTAACATATTTGCCTCGGGACTGTTGCCATAAGAGGCTGGTTGAACATGGCGCCCCACAGGGAGTAGTAAATACACAAATAAAGCCACTTATCTTGACTGACGGCTGTGAAGACAGCAAGTAAGCAGGGTCGTCAGGCAGTCAGTCGGTTTGTTAAATCAGTTAATAGAGGAGCCCAACAGTCAGTCAGATTTTTTTGTAATTAATCACTTAGTTAGTGAGTCAGGCAGCCAGCTAGTCACATATTAAGAAAGTAAATGGGTAATTAGTCCCCCATCAACACAATTAGTTATATTTCACCTTGCCAGTCTGTCAGCACATTGAATTGATCTATATATGATATGATTTATTTCACTTGTCATCTCATTTTAATATATTCATTATTAACAGTAATTTGAATTGGTAAATATGGTATGTAGCTGTATATTAATCAATTATTAATTAAATTCACAAATAATTTATACATTTTACACATTTAGATATGTGTTACTGCTGAATTATCTAACAATTACTGTCTGTTACAAGCTGACTTTTATTTATTTTATTTTTTGCCAAACCCGCGTGGAGTCAACAGCAAGAGAACCACAGGAGCTGTGAAATGGAGGAATTGCTAATTAGCAGGAGAGGGAGGATTGTTTCTCTGCCAGGTTGTTGATCTCTCTTTCTCCTTATCTGACATTGCCCTTAAAGGAAAGCTGTGCTCATGTAACAGCATTTACAAAAAAAAAATCAGTGTGTTGGCGGACAGAGGACAGCATTCAGTGTGCAGTGCAGGGGTGTAGTGGCAGATGTAGAGGTGGCTTTGTGATGATCCCACCATCCTCCTCCTTAGAAATTACATAAAAAACATCAAAGAGATCAGGAGACAGAATGAAGAAGAGACAACCAGCACATTTACATAAAAATATATTAATTATTTCCAATCTCTCAGGATACCCAAGCATTTAGTTCCATTTACGGCACCTGAATACCTCAAAGCCAGACTTGATGAGAAAATTATGCATATTGTAGAAACTCTAGAAACAAGCTCTGTGTAACTATTATTTCCATGCTACGTCCAAAAGTTGTTATTGGCTCGGTATCTAGGTGCATTTTGTGATTGAAATTTGAGGATGCATATAAACTGTTCGTCCTGAATACGACCCAGGTTATGAGTTTGTGCTTTGTAATACTGCAGCATACAGATCTGTGACTATAAGACATCAATTTAGTGAGAGAATCACTTCACATCTCTCTGCGTAACACACTGCTCACTTCTCAGAAGATGTCATTTCCAGACAGCACAGACTGTTTATAAACACTCTTCAGCTGTGTGTGTGTGTGTGTGTGTGTGTGTGTGTGTGTGT
>NW_019473149.1:0-1663 GCF_002814215.2 Seriola lalandi dorsalis
CCTCCCTTCTCTTACTCACACACACAGGCACACAGACAGACACACTCAAACGCATGCATGCACGCGCGCGCGCGCACACACACACACACACACACACACACAGAAAGTGTGAACCCTCCCATCATATACGCACCTCTCTTTGAAGACGTCCCCATAATTCCCTCCCAGTCAGGCCTGATTCCAGACAGTGAGTAAGAAGAAGAAGAGAGGTGGAGCAACACCAGAGCAGTGCTACTCAGACACTGACTAACTGAATGAAAACCAGACTCTCAGTGAGTTTGGCTCTCACTCTCTGTCTTTGTTTTTTCCCTTCTCTCTCTCACTCTCCTTCTGCCCTCCCTCTCTCTCTCTTTCTGTTCCACTCTGTAACTCTGTATCTGAGCTAAGCTCATACATACATACATACACTTGTTGACACACACATACAAACATGTTTCACCTGATTTGTTATCAGATTTATTTCTATTTTTGTGAAAAATCTGCAAAATATCTCTCCTGATAATTAGTAATATTAAAAGAGGACAACATTTCTTCATTAGAAATGTTTATCACTCGGCAGGTGCAACAGGGGGTTGCAAGTAGAAGTGGCTTTATTTTATGGGGTCATGAGCAAAAACCAAAAACAGCCAATGAACACCATATTCCACTGGGATCATTGCGAAGAATAGGATGTGAGCTACTGCTTGAATCACCTTTTCATTTATTACTTTCTATGATATTTAATGGTTCTGTGAGATAGATAATGACACAGTGCATTAAACTTTAGGGCTAGATATAACAGACAACAGATTTCAAAGGTGTGACGATTCTACCAGTTTTATTTATTTATTTCCTTATTCTTGGATACTACCATTGAGGGCACCAATGATGTGAAATTGAACATTTTCTACATAGAGGTTTTAATAATTCTATTAGTTGAGCACATAATTCATTCATACTTGAATTCATTTCTAGGTTTGTATGATTCTATGATTTACTGATAAACAGACTTGAATTGGGAGATTCTCTTACTAAATAACAGATCCTTAGTGCCTAGTCTAAGACGAGTGAATCTCCAAAGAAAAAACTATTTTCACTGTCCTCAGTGGTCTTAACTTCTGCATCGGGAATCACTTTGTCTAATAGACCAGGACTTACCACACAGACCTGTGTTAGGCTATCAGTTTATTGGCACCACTAAATCACACTTAAAGTAGCCAAATCAAAGGAAAGAGTTTGGGCTTAAGATTCCTGCTACATAATCTGGTGACTCATAGTACCTCGACAGCCTCTTCAGACCGGCATTGATTTTGCAGCCTTCCACATCAGCTGCATGCTTTATATTATTGGAAACCTAATCTGTTGCCTGATGCCCATTTGGCCCATGGCCAATAGTGTGTTTAGTGACATCCAATCACAACAGCTTCGGATGACTGGCCACATATGTGGCCAGTGAATTCCTGGGGGATGATGCCGACAGGTGAACTGACAGCAAAGCAGATAAAACACTTTTAAATGTAAGACTGACAGGACAGAAAATGAAAAAAATGAAAAAATGTACACCGATGATGGTGGAGTTTACAATTGTTGCACTGAAACAGGCACATATGAAAAAAAAAGGCATGTGTCTATGGAACATGGCATACAGTACTGTATATGCGAGCCAGACAGACAATGCCTGCTC